>NC_087514.1:133517478-133817478 GCF_963921805.1 Phalacrocorax carbo
CTGATCATCACAAACATGTATATGTATAACATCCATAGCTGGCTGAAAGGCGAAGCATTTTTCAGTCTAACTTTTACAAAATTACTGTTTCTTTGGCTATAAATTCAGAAGTTGAAACACTTAAACCAACTTTAACTGCATCTCAGTTATGCTTTGAAGCTTCCTATCAGACACCATTTAATGTGAAGGTCGATGTTCAGTAACAATTTGAAGTGAGATGCCACATTTGAAACAACCCATGAAACAAATACCTGGAACCCACTTTAAACTGACACAAGCTGAAGAGTGAGTGCAGGAGTTCACACTAGTCATCCTGGTAGTTATTGCAAGCTGGATGAAGAATTAAAAATGACAGCATTTATACCTTTAATTTATTCATAGCAGTTTTTCAAAATCAGACTGGCTACTGCTTTCCAGGGGAAACTATTTTCTCAAAGGATATGTAAATGCAGTCTTCTTTTTGTGTAAACTGAGACAAGAAAATACAAGGGAGATGGGAACAGCAAGGCTGAAGGTGGGCAAAGATGGTTCTGCAACATAAAGAGTGAGCATCTCTGATTTTACAAAGGCGCCGGGACTCCTCTCCAACTTTATGCTCCATAGTCACAGACCAGAATAAGATGGAGTTCACTGGTATCAAGAGGGAAGGCTATTCTCACACCATGGTCTCCCTTCCAGCCCTCCAACAAACCAAGAAGGGAACGAGAAGAAGCAGAGCTACTGCAGGAACTCTTCAGCAGGGGCTGTACTTTCCCAGTGAACTCAGGAATCACACTGAAGGTCTCCACACTAATTCTTTCGGTGGAAAGAAGCAGAGATACTGCGTTCCTTTCCAGAGGATACATGGAGGAGAGGAGATGACATAATTCTGTCCAAGGAAGAAATTATGCAATTCTAAATTTTCACCTTTCAGCTCCCTGCACAGGGCTACATAATAAAGAAGATGCCTTAACGTGGAAGATAGTTCCTTTTACAATATTTTAAAAGAATACCCATGGTACTAGTTGCCACTCAGCTAACAGTCCACAAGCTTACTACTGAAATTAAAGGACTAGATCCTAATCTGAAATTATACTAATGAGGATGAATTACTCTGCCACTAATTAGTCTATTACACTTTTTAATACTTTGCTTGTACATACTTAAAACCATTTCAGGATCAAGAAAACCATGACCTTTGACTGAAGACTAAAGTATATTTGGCAAGTGTGTACTGAAGAAGCCAAAGAAACTAATTTAACAAATATGAGTTTCTCAGTTTGGCTTCAGTCCTTTCTGTTGGGAGAAAGGGAAAAGCCAGTAATCCAAACACAATTTTTTTTCATTGAATAGGATTAGATTCTTAGTTAATGTTAAGCCTGTGTACCTTCTCTAACAGAGTCACAATAATTTACTCCATCTGAGGAACTGATTTATTGTACTTAGCTGATACCTCTGTTATAGGACTGTGTTATAAAATAAAGTACATCCTTAATGAATAATATTTCTATAATTAATAGTAATAAGATCTCTCTAACTGTATAAAATAAAATAACATAATATTAAAAACAAATTAACAAACCCCTCCAAACATATTGAAAAGAGTTGGAACACCAAGCTAAAGGATATCTATCTAGTATGGAAATTTAAATATACACATGCATATATATACGCACTACATGAGTTGCATTGTGTCCATACTTGTTTCAGTAAACAGATGCTGAACTGTTTGTCTAGACTGTAAAAAGACTGTTGTCAATAGCAGGGAACACTGTTTTCATGAGATTTCTTCAATTGCTTGCCATATTTCATACTCAACCCAGAAATACCCTTATTTAAAAAAATAAAAAAAATAAAAAAAGACAAATTGGTCAGCCCATTATCGATTTTCTTTCAGTCACCACAAAGTGTTGGCTTTAGGAGAATGAAAAGTCTTCAGACTTAGTGAGTGGATTAGGATTAGAAGAATATATAGACCTCTTAGCCTGACTGCTAGGACTGCTTTATGTCAGTTTGTAAGTTTTGTGGGAATAAAAAAATTGCACAGATGGGACTATAACTGACCATAACCTGCTCTATTGTATTTCCAACAATCTCTAATTACAGCAACACACCAGAGGAAGAGATTTGAAAGGGCAGGTGATGGGATAGGAGAGAAACCTGTTTGACTTAAACAGCACAGGATCCCTCACCATCAGGGCTGATGTACATCAGCCTGACAGCTAATTAGGGTAGACATGAATTTTTCCAATGTAACAGATGTTCGCTAATCAGGCCAGATTTGGAGCCCTTGCGCCAGCAACATTTCATGCACAATTTAACTATCTAAAAGGAATAAACTACTTAATGCATTGTACTGGAGGCACAGCTGTTTCACAATCAGAAAATTTGCTGTCAAAGATGTTCTCTTTAAAACTGACATGTTTTTATATAACTCTGATGGGGTGTTTATAATGTATTAATAGTTGTCAGTAAGAGCTGCTGTCATCATCAAGAAGTAAAATATTTCTGAAGGTATATTAAAATGAACAGACTCCTTTCTCTTTCCAAAATCTATTTAGATAATTTACTTTGAATATGGCCTGCTTAATTCTAAATGTACTTTAAACAAAAGGCTTAACATGTATCTCTCAAGTTACATCAATAATAAAATATGCAGAACTACCTTCCGACTATGGAGCAAAGCTGAAATATCTTTGAGCTATAGTGGAAATTGATTTTATCTGCAAGAAAACCATAAACATACAATATACTGTCCTAAAATGGTGCGAATGGTCTCTCTTCTCTTCATAAAAGATAGGTCACTTGATAGAAAATTCAGATGAAATGTATCCACAGGTTATATAGATTCATATACACCACCACTTAGGAGACCAAGGAAAGAGTATGTGAGATTTTTATTCTTGCATGTGAATTTCATAGACCAGATCCAGAGGTAAAAGGGTGGATCTAAGTCAATTTACAGAAAGCTAAGGGTCTTGTGTTCTGTGTCTGGAATTAAGATATAATATCATCACCTGACTAACACAATTTCTTTCTAACGTTCCGTTCTCTGTGGTTTTTGTTATTTTTTTTAACCATGAGAAAAATCAAGTGATCTAACATTTTATAGACTGCTAGAAAAGTTTGAGCAAACTTTGCGTAATCTGTAAATTGTAATGCTCTGGGACAGTATAAAAGTGGAAAGAATATGCTGTCCTTGTAATAATGGCATCTAAACACTGCAGTAATGCTGTTCCCAGTGAGGTAAGTTGGATTTGAAGGTCACAAGGTACTAAAGCTATCAAGCCTGGAAAAGGTGCCTGTGGACATATATCTGTAGAATCCAGCACTGTTTTCATTTAGCATCTCATAATGGCCAAAGTCTAAATCCTGTTCTCATGCACGTGTGCCGCATTTGCAATTTAACCTTTAATAAGTAATGCAAAATAGAGAGGGTTAGAGTACAAGTCAGCAGCAGACAACAGGGAGAGTGGTTCTTTCAAGAGAAGGCTGAGGCAAAGGATTATCCTTTCCTGGATCCTCGAGTCTTAAATTTGAATTACGCCATTCTTGTTATCATTTCTTTGGGAAAGTTGACAGTATTTTGGGGAATCAGAGATTGGGTTAAGAAATTTGGCCAAACAAATATCAAATTCTCTGTTAAAGGGGGGTGGGAGGGTTGGGGGGGGTGGAGGGAAGGAAATCGCTAAGGTGAATTTCATAAGGAAGTTTGCTAAAAAACCTAAAAGTCCAAGACAAAAGCAACCTTAAATAAAACAGCAGGTAGCGTGCCTGTCATAAGACTGGAATTGATCAGGACTGTCAGCAGAGGGAGAATGGACAAACAATACTATGAATGTTCACAGACATTCAGTGGAGACAGAAATTAGGAAGGATACAAAATTAATGATTCAAAATGAATGATGATTTAGTAAGATAATTGCTAAGAAAGTTTTTAAAAACGAAAGTTACTATTTTAGAATAAAGGAAACCTTTATCCAAGTAATAATAAAGTGCTTGAAAGAAATTTTGGGGGAAATTCTGACAATTTTAAACCAGTGAAGAGAAACTACCTATGCTTCGTTATTAGGAGAATTTACTACTCCATACAGCCCTGATGATTTTGCTTTTAATGAAACCTAAATGGTAAAGAAGCAAAATTACAAGAATGGTGTAGAGGGCAAGAGTGATCTGAACAATAAAAATCTAACCTAAAAAAAATAATGACCAACAGTAAGAAATGTGAATAAAATCACTAGATATCTAAAGGATATTACACCTTTTACTTTGTTTTATTGAGAGTACTTTTCCTGGACTAATTGGATCTCCTTTAAAAAAAGTGAAAATCAGAAAGACCAATAAGGTTTTAATCCTGCAAGTACATGTTTACCTTCATTCACCTGAGGAATCACTTCAACTTCAGGCTAACACATACATGTTTGTTGGATGGAGCTGCTGGCAGTGGGACACAAAGAATGCAGCCTGCCTATGTCGATTTCATTAGAGCCTTGAAGCTGTATCTCACAACATTTGAGTTTAAAAATGGATTTGTATAATCTTGGAGAAGAGGAGGATTTGATGGGTTGGAAAGTGTCTACAAGGAAAAGGCAGTGTGTTGCATTGATGAGAGGTGTTCCAGGAGGTTCACCCACGGAGAGAATAGTTTTGTCTTGCTTAACATCTTCAGTAATAATCTGAAAGAAGTAATGATCTTAATGAATTCACTATCATAATGAGCTAACAATAGTAATTTAGGAGGAGCTGAAAGTACCAGTAAGAACAAAGACAAATAATACAAAGGCACCCTGAGAGATTAAAAGCATAGGCGAAAATACTGTAACAAAATGAGGTTTGGACTGGAAAGACACAATTCCCAACACATTTGTTGAAAAACAATCCAAAGCATGAATATTCAATGACAGAGTCAGACATTAATTGGCAACGCAAAATGGCAGAATAAAAAAAAAAACAAGCCTATTTTTTGCTGCCCATGCATCAGCTTCGGAGAACAGGGAGTCAGCCTTTACTACAGCTCTGATGAACACGAGAGGAATTACTGTGCTGGCCCGGGCCTGCCATCCATCTATTGCAGTATCCTACACCTGACTGTGAACAGTAACATCTGTTTCAAGAAATGCTTAGACTTTTTTCACAATGATAATATGAACAGAATGGATTCTCTTCTCTAACTGCAGGCAGCTGGGGGAGGGGACTCTTATTCTTCCTTTTATTCATTAGAGGCTTTTGAGCCTTTTTTAAAAAAACACACAAGAATGTAGAGGTCAACAACCAGCCAGGGTCTCGTACTGTTATGGGCACTATGTTAGAAGAAAAAACGTGAGATGGTGAGGTCTGAACTATGGAAGAGCAACAACATTATCTGAACACTGAGAAGACTGGTTTTCAAGGAAAAAATATGTGTACGTACACTAAGAGATGACTAGGGCACCAACAAGGTGGCAGTCTACAAATCTCTGAAGTTTACGAACACCAAAGACAGAAAAATAAACCCTGTGCTATTAAGGATGTAGCTATGATGAATGAGAGAAACATGAAAGAAAATCATCACTGAATAGCAAGAAACCAACATATTTGCATCTGTGATTCCATCCGAGAGCTCTTCCCAGTCTTGCCAGCAGCCTGGGTCTAACTCACCTTGTCACTAGAAAACAAGGAACTGGGCTTGTTTCTCCTACTGCTTTTCGTAAAGGGGAAAGGGGTGAAGATAATGATTTTGTGTCCAGTGACATCTGGTTCACTCCTCAGCAGCAGCCTATTTTGCGGCTGGCTTTTGCCAGCCTCGCATACACCCACTTTCATGAGACACATGAGTGGGGCTGTGTACCCTGTGTGGTTCCATCTCATGATGTAAAAATATGCACTGCACTCCTTCTAGTGCTCGGGATAAAGCCAAAATACATCTAACTCTTCCTTTACTCTTCACCCCAGCAAATTCACCCCTGGAATAGCAGCCTAAAAGAAGCAGTGAAAGTTTGAACCACATTTAAAGCAGAGCAGACAAAACCATGGAAAACGTTGCTGCGTTGTGAGAACTGTCGTCATACTGATCAATAGCATCTAATTGTTACTTATGGTCCCCCATCTGTTTGTAGCCATCTGTTGTTTCTCATCTTATATTTAGGGTGTCTACTGCCTGGGTACAGAGACGCCCAAGCTGGCCCCACACCCTCTACCAGAAGCACCAAGGAGTATTTGGGGACAGGGTCTCCCTGGGTACCAGCTGAGGTCTGGAAAAGGGAAAGCTGTTTGCTTCTCTCAGTAGAAATCTATGGCAAGGCCATACTAACATGCTATTCTGCTGTCCTAACTGCACTGGTGTGTCTGCATGGAGAGAGCAGCAATTTTTCCAGAACCAGCCTCTAAGACTTTCCTGAATAAATGGGACATATAGGATACATGCTGCTTAAGGACTTCCTTCATGTGCAGGTCTGTTAATACTGAAGCCAGTTACAACCTACCTTGTCAATCCCTACTTTAGGAATCTTATAAAAAGTTTTCTCCAAAGCATGTCTAAGACTTTATTATGGCAATGGATACACATCAGAACTTACGTGCAAAACCTGCTCAATGACTACACAGGCTCTTTATCTAAAATTATTACTGTGGACGCAAGTTCACACATATGGTTAACATAAGCTGCCATATGGGATGTATACTCTGCCCTTTCTTCACAGAGTCTGCACAGATTCAGAATGCCAAAATAAAACCATTTGGGCTCTAAACTACCAATTCCTTAATAAAATATCAATAAATTATCAATAAAAATAAATAGCTCAAGAAAAGAGTTAACAGGACTATTCAGCAAAGCCCTCTCATTTTTGCCAGTATTAGTAAATCCATACTTATTGCAGTATTAGTAAATCCCTCTTTATACCATGTATCTCATTTAAAAAGCTGGCTCAATAAGAAAAAAAAAGCAATAACACAACTTCAACCAACCAAGCAAGCAAGCCCTCAACCTTCCCGTTGTCCTTTATCAAGCCAGTGGTGCACACCCCTGACCTAGAATTTAGGAAAGGATGTATCTGTGTTTTCCTAGTAATTGAATTGCTAGGTTTTATATATAGTATATATATTTTGTAAAATATACATACATATTTTGTTCTGCGCTGCATCGGAGATACTCACAGAGGTGGGATTCTCCTATACCAAACTGCAGGATGATAGAATCATAGAATCATTAAGGTTGGAAAGACCTCTAAGATTGACAAGTCCAACCATCAACCCAACACCACCATGTCTCCTAAACCATGCCCTGAAGTGCCGCGTCTACATGTTTTTTGAACACCCCCCAGGGATGGTGACACCACCACCTCTCTGGGCAGCCTGTTCCAACGCCTGACCACTTTTTCAGTGAAGAAATTTTTCCTAATATTCAATCTAAACCTCGCCTGATGCAACTTGAGGCCATTTCCTCTCATCCTATCACTAGTGACTTGGAAGAAGAGACCAACACCCACCTTGCTACAACCTCCTTTCAGGTAGTTGTAGAAAGCAATAAGGTCTCCCCTCAGCCTCCTCCAGGCTAACCAACCCCAGTTCCCACAGCATCTCCTCATAAGGCTTGCTGTCCAGACCCTTCACCAGCTTTGCTGCCCTTCTCTGGACACGCTCCAGCACCTCAATGTCCTTCTTGTAGTGAGGGGCCTAAAACTGAACACAGTATTTGAGGTTCTTCCTTCCATGAAAGGGGTCAGCCTCATGTGCAGAGCGATACAGACAGCTTAGGGTCACATTTCCAGCTATTTTTAAATGAGCCTCCAAACTTATATATCATCTTTAGAAGCACAAAATTCTCATTAGGTCACAAACGTAGGTACCAAAAGCACATCCATAAGTCTTTATAGTCTTATTTACTGAAAGAGTGGTCAGGCACTGGAACAGGCTGCCCAGAGAGGTGGTGGAGTCACCATCCCTGGAGGTGTTCAAAAAATGTGTAGACGTGGCACCTTAGTATGTGGTTTAGGAGACATGGTGATGTTGGGTTGACGGTTGGACTTGATGATCTTAGAGGTCTTTTCCAACCTTAATGATTCTATGATTCTATGACCCACATGAAAAAGATAGTTTCTTTGTATAGAAAATATACATGTGCACAATCATTTGTAAATGACTAATGAAGGCTTGGCTATAACAATTCAGACAATAGTCCCAGTTTCGTGAGCCACGGACTAGTGGCAGAGATTTCTAGCCCTCAGCAAAAACTTTTTTGTAGTTACTGCAGAAAAGGCTTAAAATTAATTTTTGACAATTGTTGAATTATCTCATACTGTAACCTCATATCTGCAAACAGATTTGAACTTAGTTTGGGGAATGCAGTCTACTGCATTGAAAATAAATGGTGTCAAGTTCTTGAAATTCATCAGCATTTAATCAAATAACAGTATCTGATTATAAGTCTGTTTCAGATGTTGCAGTCTTTAGCTCTGATATTGCAGACTATATGTGGAATTTGGTACACCTGAGTAAGTTTTTATATACAATAATGTGTATTAGTATTTGTATTTATTAGTATTAGTACTAGTACTGGCATTAGTATTAGTACTAGTATTAGTATTACCAGTGAATGAAAAGTTCAGGTAAGCTGTGGATGAGAAGCTAACAACCAATGCTCAATTCTCAAAACCAAAAATTGATGGTATGTCCCATATTTTCCTTTGACAATTTCTTCATTATTTACTGAATCCCTGAAGTGACGCGTTTACTTCAAACACTGACTGTGTTTGTTTTTCTTCCTACTGGGCATGCGAACCCTGCCTCTTAGCCAAGTACATAAAAACATTGTCTAGTGAATATTCTGGTTGAGAAAAAATGTTAAAGCCATCAGATAGAAATACTTTCAGAATAGAAAACATAATAATGGACTTTAAGTTTTTAGGTACTGATGCTTCAAATAAAGGTGCAAAGGCTGTGCTATTCTCCCACCCACCCCCCATGCACTGCCCCCAATCTAGTGGACAATGAGTTTGCAGTTGTTTGACATTTTTTAATGTGTATCAGTGTTAAAGTATACAGCTACCCAACTCTCTGCTTAATGACACCTTATTTTAAGACCAAACTGGTAAAAATATGAGGCACAGAAATGGCAACTAAGAATATCCGGCTTGGGAGAGAACTCTGTGGTTAATGTGCTCTGAGAGCCTTTGCAAGCCAATAGACCTTCCAGAGGAATATGGCTGCAGATCAGGCATAATCATTTCAGCCACTTTTCAATTTATGGACAGGGTGACTAGATGGCTTATTCTAACATTTGGCTTTTTGGGGGCCAAAAAGCTTGTATAAATTAACAGCATGTATAAGTACAAACTGCTGCACTGTAACAACGCAAAACAGGAGGCGTTCCAGTCTGTTCTTCTTTCAGCAAAAGCTCTGCTATGCTGCTATTCAGCATAGTAGGGCTTTATTTGAATCCCTGCAAGCTAATCATCACATTGCTATTGTTTTATCCTTTTCCTAGTTACTTCTGTTCATGAATTTTTTTTTTGTCTTGCAAGACTTATTGCCAGTGTTAGTAAATCCCTCTTTTATACTATGTATCTAATTTTAAAAGCTGGCTCAATTAAAAAAAAAAAAAAGGCTGAATGAAGTAATTTTAACAAACTATTTGTTATGTATGTTCCTTAATCAGCAGGGACTTTATGAATAGAAAGGTACGTAGCCTGGATGTGATCAGGGTAATAGAGTGTGAGTTTATCTTTTTGGTCTTTTGCTGCACTCAGAGTTGGTCATCTGAATAAGCAGCTTGCCAAAACTGGGATGTGTTACTACAGCTATACTGTGTCTTTGTGGTACTTCTCTAACACTAATCATTCATAAATACTAAAACAACAACAATAATAATATACGAATGTAACATGGAATAAATAAGCAGCCCTTTCCAGTGGCTAAATTTAGGGGAAGGAGAAGGTGTGAAAAGGCAACATTAATTGTCCAGATCTCTAAAAACCGTAAGCTGCAGTCTGCTTGGAAGGTTTCACTCAGTCAACCTAACAGCAGATGCAGTGAGCAGTAACTCATGGATCACTACTGTCTTCTTAGGTGGGTTTTTTACTTACTCTGTTTTGGATTTTTGATCTCTCTTAAAAAGACTGCAAGCCTCTTCAGAGCCTGCCTCGCTCCTGTGTCAGATAAATAGCCTTCTCTTAGCTGACATTACTCTCAGCTGTAGCATTTAAACTCCTCTGGTAAGCTGTGCATATCACAGAGTATCAAGTTGGTGCTAGAGGTGGCACAAGATTTCCAGTTCATTTCCTCATTTTGCTGGTGGAAAAGCCAGCATCCAGAGCCTGATTCACCCAGCTTCTAGATAGCTTCAAAGTCCTACAATTGTAGTTACTATTAATATTTATATGTCCAATTTAATGTATCTTATCCCTCTGCATGATTTACACCTACTTTTTATTGTCCACTTACACTTCCAGAGAGCTGAAAAGAGATTTCAGCAAAAAGAAAAATTAGGCAACCATTCTTGTTTTGATGCCCTTTTCCTACTGAGTCAAATATCAGGACATGTTAATCTGGCACACAGATGACCAGCAAAGAAACCTGCCAAGAGTTTAATATTTTCCCAGGTGAACACAAAATTAATTTCAACCTTAGAAGAATAGGAAAAACCATGGTCTCGTGTCTGGTCTGACAGTTCTACCCGAGGTGCTGGATCATGACTACAGCTGGTCTAAAAAATATTGCAGATGTGCGTGGAAAAAGAAATATCCCTCTTCCCTTATACACAGGCAAGGGTGACATGGATCCAGCTGCCATCTCTGTTACCTCATGGTGTAAAAACCAGCCGAAACTCAAAAGAACATCTTCTATGCTTTCCTGAACTTTGCATACTGAGTAAATTTATAGCCTGCGTCTGTTCTGGTTTTAGCTACAGCTTTTTTTTTCTTTTTTCTTAGTGAAAAATGGTAAAGCAATTTTTGGTCTTCCAGCATCAGAGAGCTCACCACAAGGTGTGTTGGAAGAAATGACCAGCTAATTACTTCTGTTAAAATCAGCTACCTTTCATACAATCCAGATTTGTTGATGGGATTTCATTTATGGTTTCTGTCAGATATTGCGCAGTGGATGAGTAGGTTACCTACCACCTGCAGTGTCGTTTGTGCCAGGGGTAGGTGCCTGCAGCAATCCCTCCCTCCCTCCTTCCCCGCTGCTGGAGGTCACTGTCCCTCGCTGGCTCTCCCACCCCTCTGCCAGGGACCATCGCCTTGGGAGCACAGGTGGACAGAGAAGCTACACGTTTGCTCCCCAGGTACTGCCATCCAGAGCTTATTGATGTGAAGTTCTGCTGTGTCGGTTTGCCATAGCACTGTGGGCTGTGAGGAATAGGTACAAAGTCTGGTCTCTTGCTTCTCCTAGAGGAATGGATACCTGGTCGAGGGGCAAGATGGGCAGCGCAGGACAGTGGCCTGCCAGCCATACAACCGAATGACAGATATGAAATCTCTTTATAAAAAGTTGTTATAAAGTTGTTTACAGCATCCCATTATTAAAATTCTCTTAACTTAATTCTGTCTCTGTTAAATTAATTAACTTAATTCTGTCTCTTTCAAGCAGACTTTCCATGCCTTTAACCTTTTGCCTCTGTTCTCTGAGTCCTCTCCTAATTTTTAATCATCATTCTTTTACAGTGTAAATTTATGTTCAGTTGACTGTCTAATCTGAGATCCAGGTTATTGCCATTGCTTCTCAAGAATTTCCGTTTTGTATACGGACCATCCCTTCAGACTGGATATGCTTGGAAAGGCATTTCATGAGAAGGTTTCCGCGATAGCCAGAGATGAGCACAATTCTCAGGAAGTACCTTTATCATTACGTAAAAAGAAGCTGTAGCATTTCATTCATTACACTGAAAATCAAAATGTGTGGATTTCAAATACCTTCTCTTCTTTTATCAATGACATTTTTAGTGGCTTGCAGTATGAACAGCATTGCACTGGGTCAACATTCCTTTACAGAAAACATTTGGAGGTTAAAATAGTGACAAAGGCAAAGAACGTGGGGGAAAACATCACTGATGCCTTTTGCCAATCCATTTGATCTCTCAATGTCCTTGATTATCCATCTTAAAGAAGAAATAAAAATACATATCTCTCAGAATCACTGTAGGGCATGGAATTATTACTAACAATGGCACAAACAAAATATTATGAGACTGTAGATTTAATCTTCTGCACTTTCCAAAACTGCTTACTATTTACAACTTTGACAACAAATCTTCTAAAAAATTAAGAATATTTGGTAAAACAATGGCAACAAATAGCTGCAGTCACGTGCTGAACCTTCAGCTGCCAAGTCTCACCCCAGAGAGAATTTTCATAGCTAAACTGCATGAGCATTTATAAAATAATAATAATAATAATAAAATAAAAACCAGCATTTATAAAAACAAAAATAAAAATAAGCATTTATAAGCATTTATAATAGAATTACTAGAATATATATATTCTATAAATAGGTTCTATAAATTCTATAAATTCTATAAATAGAATTTATAATAGAATTACTGACAGACCTTCAACTACAGTGTTGGGAATAGTGCTATTTAACAAACTGGTGGTTATGTTTTCATTTTATTGGTTTTTAGAGTTTGCTCATATCATCATTTTCAAGAAAACTCACAACAGATCTCAGCTAGCTAGAACAATAGATTAGGATAACCAAGATAAATCAAAGCATAGATAACACAAAACATATTTAAGATGCTCTATATTTAGGAAATTCAGCACTGGAAAGTAATTGCTAAAGCACAGAATGTGGTCAGTATAGAAACTTAAAAATATAAACTTTATAAAGCACAATTAGGTTAAACTGAACTCAGATCATCTTTGTGAATACAGTGATTTAATGTGTTCAGAAAAACAGTCCGATTTTGTTCACAGTACAGAAGTGTGGGCAAAAGTTTATACCTTTCATATTTGGTACTGGTAGAACACACTAGTTTTTAAATAAAGAAAGTTTCCTGGATGAACAAAAAAATAAGTAAAACTTTTTACAAAGTAATTGAGCTATCAGAAGTTTGGAAAAAAACTATCAGAATAAGTAGAATGAAATCAGAATATTGATATATAGTCAAAATAGGAACATTTTCCTGTGTCTAACTATAGATTGTACCTTGCTTTCAATACACAGAAGAATTAAATGGATAGTCAAAAGTAGTGCTTGAGCTACTACCTACAGTGAGACTGACTATTTCTTTTAGGCTTTTTCCCCCTATGAATTTAACAATGCAAATTTAACAATGGATTCTGCCCAATGATTGCCAATTTCAGCAGTGACATTCTTGGCGGAATAGCCTGATTAGAAAATAATTGTACTTCTTTTCAGCTACTGTTACCTCACCCACACTTTTCATTTCCTGTAAGGTACAGTGGCAAAACTGCATCTTTCAACTCTCCCTCTTTTATCTGATGTAGTGGATGACAGGTAATCTAGCTGAAAGTTCCTACAATTGCACCACCAGAAAAACACTGGCTGATGAAATCTGAGCAGTTATCACACTAACCATCACCTGTCAAGCCTCCTGCTTCAATTTAAGGGTGCATCAATTTTCTGAAGAGGAAATCAAGGGCAAAGAATAAAAGCGCTACAGATAAACACTGACAAAGGCCCTTTCTGCTTTTTTTTTATTTATGATGGGATGTACTATCATAGGTTGCTCTGTGAGGTTTTATCAACTGTCCTGATACATCCCAGATAGCTCAGAATTCTTTGGCCATTGATGAAGTGCTATACTTGCACTTACTGAAAGGGCAGAAGATTTCTAACTGAAAATTACTTTCACTAAATACCACAAAGATATTGAAGTCAGAAAGAGCAAGGAGATGGAACAAATGACAGCTGCATATAACAATGAACCTCTCTGTTCCCTGAGCTGGCAGACAAGGCTGATTAGAGTAAGAACATGAAATAATGTTTTCTTAAAGCCAGAGAGCATATTGTGTAAAGTGTCAGGTACAGAGTTCATATGTTCTTTGTAGTGAAATGTGAACACATTTGCTGCTGACTGCATTTGCCATGTAGTCGCCCAGTTCTCCAAAGTAAACAACTGCACAAGGGGACCTTCTTACAAGTGGGGAAAAATTATTAATTTCTCCAGGGAGAGGAAAAGATGCCTCAATATCAAAATGAGCCAAATTCAGGTGGAGAGCAAGTATATTCAGCATCACTAACTTCACAGGAATGATTCTCTAACATCTGGTCAGAAGTTGGCCTGATTTCATGGGTATAAATTATGTTGGAGTTTTCAAATGTTATTCCTTTTCTTTTCAAAATCAGCAGAAGGGAAGACTCTCACTTAAAATGTGCCCGTTTGGTAGCTATACTGCAGGGGAGAAGATGAAACAAGCAATAGAAAGAGAAGTAATAGCAAGAAAAAAAATCTCCATGTAGATTTACTCCTGGTGCACCAGTGCTTCCTGGTTTCTTCCCAATTAACAGAAGAGGAGGAACAAAAGCTCCCAGTAAAGCCCATGGGCAGCTTTCTGATGACTTCCACAAGCTTTCAGCAGAACATGAAATATTGAGACAAGCGCAGTCTCTGTTCTAGCCAAGCATCAGCCATAGTAGAAAATTGTGGGTGCATTAAAAATATAAAGCATACAAAGTTCATGCAGGGTTGATTAATTCAGAGTGACCATTTTTTTCCCATTTTTTATTACTTCTTCATTCATTTCTTGATATACCGGCCCACAGTGAAGACGACAAATTTAGATAAATGCTACAGGAACTCAGCAACCAGCAAAGCTAGCTGCTTTCTCTGTAAGTGATATGCCGAGTTTGGGATTCAACAAGAGATAATGGAGATAGATCAGTTCAGCAAAGTTCACAGTCCTCACTGGATAATATTCCTACATTCACGTCAGGTCCCTTAGACAAGGCCCTGGATGCTGACAACCTTGTCAGGTGACAAATTGTAAATTCTGCCAGTGTTGCTCCTGTCAGGATTATTTTAAACAGGGCAACCTTCAGTGGAAAAAGTGACTGTCATCCATAAAGCCTGTAAATACCCACTAACAACAGAGCAGCACATTAGCAAAAACTTGTTCCTTATTAGTCTGAATTCATCAAGTAATTCGCACAAATCATTTTCAACCACTCTGCCACTTGCAGAGTGTTTTAGAGGACAACTCAGTAAAATAATCATAAAGAATTAGGTTTGCTCCTTGACTGGATGACACTTCTAAACAGAATAACAGTAATTCCACCAAAAAGATTTCTTTCTTGGATTTCTCTAGTAATTCTTTGAACTTCAGCTCTCAAGTTAAACAATTTCTCAAGAAAGCTAGCTTTCAGAATCAGAAAGTAATTTTTAGTTCTCACCTTTGTGGAGAGAATTTGAAAACATTGAGCTTCTAAACTAGAAAGCAAGTTCAAAGTACCCAAGTCTTTTACTGTTTTTTTAACTTTTTTAGTGTTTTGGAGGATTGACTTATGACTTTGAGTATCTAAAGCTGGCAAAAATCAAAACTATAAACTAGAATCACTAGTGTCTTGTACAGGTTCTAGACAAATACTTAATCCAATTGAAGTGGATGATGTGCTCTGGGTTCATCAGAGTGTCCTCTAAATTCTGGAGGTTATCTGAATAATCCCAGAGGGGAAAAAAATGCACAAAACAGAGAACTATGGTATCAGGTTAATTTTCAGATTTGGAAATCATATCCTTTACCTATTCAGCCAGCTTCATTTAGCAAATATTGTCTATTTTATTTTTTAGAAAGGACAGCACAATGATTTTGATAGTTCATCTTGAATGATACTAAAACTGCATTGTTTACATTAAAATCATTCCATGTTTTTGAGAGGTTTTCTTCTTGCACCCCCTAAATGATGTATTTACCACCTCCTTTCTAGGGAGTGCGATTAAATTTCCTTTTTTATTCTCAGTCATCAAATTGGTGGATTCCAATCCAGCCTTAAGAGCATCCAGCTAGTCCAGGTAGCTGTGTACTGTATGTAAGCCTGCCCTATAGAGAGTTATCGCAAGGCTTCTAAAAAAAACCCAAAACCTAAGCAAAAGTGATTGAATTTTCATCCCCATGGTTGAAGGCTCATGGTTACATTGCCTCTGTCTTGGTAGAGGGACAGACAGGACAAGAGTTAGGAGTAGACTGAGGGAATGTCCCTGGAACTTGCAATGTGGAAGGGATGGGAAAAGGGGGGATAAAATACACAGGTAGAGTAACTACTGCTACATTATAGTCACACTGCAAGCCATATGACAGTTCAAATAAATAGGTAAAAAGTAATACACATTCCTCAAAGTTTTCTGAATAAAAGTACCTTTCCAGTATGCTAGGAGGTGTCATGTTACAGTTTTAGGGCTATTTTAGACAATGTCTGGGCATTTATTGAAATTGAACACAAGCCTCTGATATTTCAAGAATTCATATTTGCCCAGAAGCAAAGGTCAGCATTTGGGAAAGCATGAGAACACATGCTTAAATTCATCAAAAATCCAAAATTCTTAGTAAATATCTGCTTAACATACGTGATTTTCTGAGGACTCATCCCAAATCCATACAGTTCCTATGCTTAAACAGTGTTACTGTCCTGGCAAGAAAATGAAAACTTAAGATTTTTGTGACCAGGCTTAGCCCTAGACTCTATAGACAGAGCCTGAGACTTTCCATCACAAAGTTAATGAATAGTTTGAATGATGTTGGGGTTTTTTTGGTTTAAGATATTGCAAGACAGCAGCCATTTACTGAAATTTGAACTAAGCCTGGATCCTAAATTCATCTAACTCCCAAAGTTGCTAGACCCAGGGCCTTTTTCTGAATCTGTCTGTATCAATATGGTGTTTGTCCCTGGGGGATTTTAAGAATGTGCAGAAGGGATCTAGATTATCAAAAGAATATTTTGAAAACTACATTGGAGGATATGATCTCTCAGTAATAATGAAACCAAGAAAAATCCAAATATAGCACAAATGAACAAGTAATAGCTCTTGAATTTCTTGAACAATTTGTGGAGTATTTACAGTACAATATTTTACAGTATTTAATCAGAGGTTTCAGTAGAAGCTTGCCAAAGCAAATACTGTTGGTAAAACTGGTTTATTATGAACCACTGTGCACTGTTAAGTAATTTTCATGTGCGAGAAAAATGAGGTTTTAAAAAAAACCCAATAGCTTAACACAGCTGAAAAGGTCCAAACTTCTTTCACTTTCCTATTGTTTGTCTATGAATAGCCATACATTCAGTGTCTCTAAAAAAATGTCTGCTATATTTTCTGCTAGTTATGGGGTTATAGCTATCCCAGATTTACCTGATCCATGACTCCTTTCCTAGATATGTGGAAGAGTTCAGATGCCAAAGGAAGAGAAAAAAAAAAAAAAAAAAAGAAAGAAAAGAAGTGGGGGGTGAGGGGTGGTGGGAATAAAAAGGATTTCTACAGCAATCCCCACTCTTTGGCAATTCAACCAAATCATATGGATCAGCTGGTCCCATTAAAATTAGGTTAGTTATTTAAAAAAATATTTTTAACATTATTCTGTGGAAAATATTTGATTTTTGTTGCCCAAACGCTGATGAAACTCCTGCTTTCACAAGATGGGGAGTTACCTCTGCACCTTTAACACCGTAAAATCCATATCTGATGTTGCTATGCTGCAGTGGACAGAGTACGCATTCCCTCAGTCCCATGGAAGTGCTTTACTGGAAAATGCGCAATATCAGGGAACAGTTTCAGTGAGGCCCATGTGCTATGTGTGCACTGAGAACACTACAGTCATATCCAAAGCCTGCTGAGTACATTTGCAAAGGGCAGAAGCCAGAATTTCCAGGCTTGGGAATGCAAAGCTGCTCGCCCATAAACATGGCCAAGCTCTCTGAGGTGCTGGGCAGTTTGCACCTGAGTCCACGTTCACGTCACCAACAGCTGCAGACTTGGGCGGCCAGGTGCAGGAGTGTCTTGCAGCATGGTGTATAATATGTGCAGGAATAGATTTTTGTAGGTCAGTTTGCAATCTTCTAGTTTGTTTTAAACAAGTATCGAGACTTTTTTTTTTTTTTTTTAATAGTGCTGCGCTATTTGTGGGTTGTTGAAACAGGTTGAGGAAAATCATCCACAAAGCAAAAGAAACATGGCAAAATGTTCCTGCAGTGTGTTGCCTTAATACATTTAAATGATTTAATGACAAGTAGGGGATTACAGCAAAACACAATGCATGCTGGAGGTAGCAAAGAACACCCGCTGCCTGTACTGTGAAATTCAAAATGGATTCCAGGAAGGGAGCACAATGCCAGGCTGCTTTAACTATTGCTCCTACTTCCTATACTATTATTACTGCTCACCAGTCTTGAAGGCTGAATGACAGTGGTCTGAGCCCTTTCAAACAACAGCAAGAAGGTCAATTTTTGTAATGAGGAAATGGAAGTGGTGGTGCAGTGGATCGCTGAACCTTACAGTTTCTTCTGTGATAAAGTAGCAGTGCTCAAGCAAATTATGGTGTAGGAACACAGTGACAACACCACCATGAAACACACAACAGATGAACTAACAAAAGCACTTAAATGTGTGTAAAACCAGTGTGATACCAAAGCTAAGTTTGTTCCTATTTTCACACTGCAGAATCACTGTAACCCCTCACCAGCACTGCAGAAAGAGATAGACTGAAGGAAAATCACATTGCTCACAAAGCCACTCTTCCATCCCCAGTGCTTAGATCCCAGTCACAAGGTAAATAAAATCTCTGGTAGGAAAAGCTTACTGAATTAACTGTTCTGAGAATTAAAATGCTTCATGTCTACAAAATGCTGCTTTGATTACTACTTTAGCTCTGCTTGTTCTAGGACTTTAGAACTTACTGCAGGTGAGCAAGCCAGCATGAATAACCTTGGAGGTTTTAAAATACTGTCAACAGATCTGCAATTACAGTACTCCAATACCACGGTGTCTTTGTGCTGGTGCATAAAGCTTCCCTCAAGGAACAAAAATTAACAGCTGCAAGCTACAACTATTTGACCCTTGAAGTCTTGCACAGTAGTTTAATGAGTTCAAAGTACCTCTGTATCCTATTCCCTTTATCTCCCCCCTTTCAGATACAGTAATATTAAGGGTAATGCCTAGCAACAATATTCACATATTCATCAGCTTCACATTTTTACTTTAATTTGTGTCCCTTTAGCAGCCTAAGTGACTCTAATGAAAGGGAGCTAACCCTAGCACATAAAATCTATGAAAGAAATTATAGACACAAACAAGAAATATGACAAATAAAGCAACTACCATGTCAGTAAATTAGTAAGAAATTATCTAGTACATCTGAAGTAGGCTGATCACCAGAGAATGAGTATTCATTGTCCAAGAACAAATCAGATAAGGATAATGAATTAAAAAGAGCTTGATTGTTTTCTTACATTTCACTGTGTCTAATGAGAATGGAGAAATACCAGGTAGTACAGGCAGGACACTTTCAGCCATACACATATAGAAGAAATAAAAATGATGGATCAACCAGAGAAGCTAAATAACCATTAACCAACTCTGATGGATGTCTTCTACCTAAAATTTTTTAAAGGAGTGAACTAATCTTTAAAGGCTCCAATCCTGCAAGTAAGATTTACTGAGGAAGACTCTCCAACAAACCACGAAGCAGACAGCGTGATGGGTAAATCTTTCTTGTGCATTATTCCATCAGGCTATGCTCTACAGGAATGGTTTTGACTATTCATGTCACACATTCAGGAACATACTATACTATCATGTCAAGCAGTAAGGGTGAAAAGGAATGCCAGCCCCATGCTTTGATGCACATTTTCCTGTGTTGGGGGCCATCCTTGGCAGTCCCAACTGCCATAGGTTGTCCCACCTGCCTCTGTGGCTCAGGAGGTTTGACATCGTTCCCTTGGCATCCCACCGTCCAACAGGCCAAACTCCAATGTAGAATTAAGAGTTCATTTAAATGCATATTAAGAATTGCAAGCCTGCTTTCATGTGACATTCTGTAAAAACTTCAAAATAACATGAACTATTTATGGGACATTTCAACAGGCATTAATACTGTGGGAGTGCTAGTTTTAACAGCAACTCATGTATGTTGGTTGCTGGTGTGAAAAGTTATAGCAACTGCTAAGAGGCACACACTAGAAGAACAACACATCGGTATATAATACTTGCAGTCTCTGAGTCACTTTAAAATATAGATGGTGTTTTACTTCCCATTGACATAACTAGAACAAGAATTCTTCATATATGTATTCTTTGCAGAAAGCTAACAGGCTGGCTTTCCAGCCCCGATGGGCACTGCCTACCAGCCACACAGTTCGATTCTTCTCCTCACACACCATTGCCAGGTCCTGGGCATGCTCCTGTGCCACTGGTCTGAGCACAACAGAAAAGTCTCCCCGGGACGTATTTTGTGTTTAACAGATATTAAATCAATTGCTGCTTCTGAACATTCTGCACTGGCACTAAAATCAATGACAGCTGAAAGCAGTTAGCAATTCCAAGGGCTATGCTCTTAGCAACTTGCTAAATACCCCTGTTACCTTCCACTTGGACAACATTATTTTTTAGTTCCAAAGAAGCGAGTATTTACTCAAAAGTCACTTTCTTTTTCTTTTGGTCTAAATGACCTTTCAAGATAAGAATTCTCCTTATTAGAACTTATTTTATTTTTTTAGAGCTAGTAGTTGAATATCTCCTTCCTATTGCAAGTCTTATGATAGGTCTATTAGTCCACAATTACTGCTAACTTAAAACATACATTCCACTATTTATCATGCAAAGAGTTTTCCTTCACAGTAGGTGTCCATTTGACTTCTCTACTTATGTACATCCATACGATTCATTTCTGTTTTCTTAGTTAATTGGCAGGAATATAATTTAAAATTTGCCACTTTTGGGCAAGAACTGATTTTTGCTGAAGTTAAGCTTGCTGTGAACCCTGCTAGGTCTTACAAGAAGGAGGAAGCACACAGTTATGCTGAATTTAACCAAATTTCCCTGGGCTGATCCTGCAAGATGTCTACATCATTTTGAATACGATTTTACAACAGCCAAATTATTACTGAAGAATAAAAATATATGAGAAATTTTGGCACTGAGTAGATGCTCAGGTAGACCACGGGGCCTGATTTAATCTAATAGAAATTAGATTTAGTGGATGATTGGTTGTAGGTCACAGGGACTGGAGATTCAGACTCACCAGATGAGACATACTCTGTGCCTCAAAGGGATAAATGTCTTAGATGCAACCTGCTTACTAGGTGTACTGTCAATAAAACCTGTGAGCCAACAGACAACCTTTAAGCACAGTCCACCTTTCAGTGCTACAGGAGGAGTGTTGCCATGCTACTGAGGTAGCTCCAAGAATAATTTTGTCTTAGAGAAGCAGAGTATTTCATTCATCTTTTATATCTCAAGGGAACAGGCAAGGTACCCTTGCCATAGCTCCTGAGAATGCTGTTGTTCTTGCCCTTTTTGCAACAGGCTAGGCTCAAAGTAATACTTGTTGAAAGTCCTCAACACTTGAGCTGTAGCTTGTCCCTGCACAGAAGAAGTTGTCCCAGTGGGTCTCTATAAAGTCAGATAGGGACCGAAGCAGAATCCATGTCTCACCATTCAGCCCAAGTAGCTGAACTTATCCTAGAAAATGCACATTTTCCTTTAATGCAGCTGCAACAGTCCTAAGGAGGTGATGGAAAAAATTAGCTCTCTGTCCTTGTGGTGGGATCAAGCAGAGATTTTTAAGAAAGAGCTGTAGCACCCTGAAGACTGGTATCTTACCATTGTTGGTTTGCCAGTGGGATGCCATCTCTGAGAAAGACCTGTTAAAACTGAGCTGCAGCTACACAACTGGTGTGTACACAAAAAAAGCCCAGAACAACTTTCTCCCCCTCTCTCCACCCCACCCCACCCCCATTTAGGGTTGTTGGGTTTTTTAAGAATTTTAGTAATTACATTAAATTTTATTAAGCACTGTCCTTTAAATCATCTTTAGTGCTTGTCTCCAGATCCAGGAAGAAAGCATATTTCATTATCTTAATATTAATCTAATCCTTAAATTAAAAAAATACAGTAAGCAAGCTTGCTAACAAATTATTCTCATCAAAGACAGTGTCACCAAACAATATCTCTGTCTGAGATGCAGTTCTTGTTACTCCATGTGCTCACACATAATACTGCCAAACTGAATACTGCCAAGCCAGTCCCTTACTGGCTGGTAGGCTCAGAAATGCTATCCAGTCTCCCAGACAGTCCCACCCAAAATGAGAATTCAGGCTCACTACTGGTATATTGAGGAGTGACAAAGAATTCAAGGCAGGATGTCCATGTGACAGACACATGGCCTATTCCTCTCATCCCACTGAATTTGTATTATTGGAGTCTTTGAGTTCATAGCATGTCTTTGAAGCTCATTAGTCTTCATTGCTGCCAGGGTATATATCAGCTGGCAGGGGTTGGATGGACCACAAGGGGTTGGAAACAAGCAGAATTAAAAATTCAGTAAGAGCTTTTTCAGCTGGGTGCACATCTTGATTCTTCAATACATTTTTGTGAAAGTAAGGACAAAGTGAGGACCCCAGCAGACTGAAGAGCAGCAAGGTCACAGGCATTGGCACGACACACAGTCATGCAAAATACGTCTGACAATTAAGACTTGAACAGAAAGACAGGGGTGCCAGAGAGGCATGAAAAAAGCTATGAAACTCTATTCTTTTTTGTAGCCCAGAGGAGGAGTTAGCTGAGTGCTGGACAGATAGAACTGGTTGTTAGCATCTGTTGCCATTTAACAGCACTGCTGGTCAGCTCAAGCCCAGGCACACTCAACTGCTGGACCATGAGCTCTTTGTCATCCGATAGGTAAACTCTTCCTCACCACTCCTGCAGCTTCATCTCCTAAGTCTGTTTCCCTTCTCAGAGATCTGTGTTTCCCCGCATGGGAATACCATTTCAATTCTATGCAAAGCTCCACCAATAAAATTCATAGCTCCTGCATGTTCAGTCAGTCCCATCAAAAACCTCCCCGCTTTTCCAAAGAAGAAAGTAAAATGCAGACTGACTCTGTCCCATAAAACACAATTTTGTATGGTGCACATTCCTTGTTAAGTGAAGGGAACAACAGTAAATTTGCCCAAGAGCTATCCATCTACTGCAGCTCATGCACTTCTATGGCTGGTGCGAACCTTGTACATCAGCTTCTCCTGTTTAAAACAGTTCACTTCATAAAATAGTCTGGCATTTCTACTCATTCCAAAGGCTAGCCCACCCATCAACTTCAGCAAGGCCAATGATTGCTCACAGGTCAAACAGCCTCCAGGTATTATAAAAATATCATTGCTGGTTGCATTAATAATCAGTCTATCCTTGTGTAGGAGAGATTACTTCCCTTTCAGAATAACTGATATGAGTTGTTTGATTGAAGGGAGTTTATAGAGCAAGACATAGGTATGTTTTCAAAGAGAAGAGAACAAATCACATGTGACAGACGTCAGTCATGTTACTTAATGCACTACTGGAAACACACTTGAATGCTACAGGATAATAGTTTTATAAAGACATCTATAAGAATACTAACCAGAGCATGCGTAATGGACTCACAGACCACCATTAAAATAGGTGCAATTAGTAACCAGGGTTGTAAAGTAAGCCTTCAGGAAAACATGGCTTATCATCTGGAAGGTAAGAACATACATCTTCTAGATACATATCTTCTTTATTTCCTGCATGCTTGTTGAGCAGCTTGTTTAGGGGGACATCTTGTGAGAATGTTGACAATCTTGGGACAACCTAATACCCTACAGTGAGGCATCCTTTGATAGCAGTGTGGAGAGGTAGACAACAAATGTAAGGCAAGACCTAGAATTATTTCCTTTGTACCTTACTTACCATGATAGGTTTTATTTTGTGGAAATTTCTGTGTCACCAGAGCCTCATGCCTTATTAATTTCTCCACCGTGCCAGGTATAATCCACCACAACCAGGGTTTGCTCATTTTAAATCAACCTTGCTACACCCAAGAAGCCATTCCTGTCTCTCTTCCTCTACTATTGTACTCATCCCACAGCACAAAAAATGTTGAACAGTGAAGCAAATGGTAGTGCTTTCTGAGCTGGTAGAGGAAAGGCCACAGTAGTACAAATACCTGTCTTTACATATAATATGTCACTGGTGACAATAGAGAGGGAAGGGACATAGCAGCTGCTTGCCAGAGGGAACCAGTTTCTGGAAAAGGCAAAAGTAAACCAGACAACATCTCACATCACTGTTTGTGAATGAGAACATTTGCAGGTTGCCAACCTCTAGACCTATTTTAACCACTTGAGGCTTTGAATGGATATTTGATTCTTTTTTGGACAGACACCTAATTAAACTAGTACTGAAATCCATTTGGTCAATTAGGGAGAGATTTAAGATGGATACTAAGAACTGTTTATCTGATGTTTTTATTCCCTAGTGATTGTACAGACCTATTACAGCTCTTCAGAGAAAGCAGTAGAAGAAATGCAATATCAGTTTATCAGTGGAGATATCAGCAGCGCTCAGATAAAGTCCTCGTGTCCAATAGTCTACTGACACACACTCTCTCTTGTAATGACTTTTGCAAGGTGAATTCATGCAAAAGCTTTATTCTCAGTCTGTGTCCGTAACACACTCACCACAGAGGATAACTGCTTCTTTTACTTTGGATGTGTATGAGAAAAAAAAAAAAAAAAAAAAAAAATTGCCAAATTTGCTCTCCATTTTCCAGACAACACTTGTGTCTGATTCACTGAATGGCTTCAGGTTGTCAAATATAAAATGAAAGAAGTACTCCTACTTCCATTAGAAATTCTTAACTAAAGACAAAAGCATTAAGGCAGAGCATAGCTAGCTGTTCATTAAGTGCTCAACAAACAGCATTCAAAAATTAATGTCCATGTGGAATCGTTATTACAGCCACAAGAAGAGGTGCTGTTTGCTATTGATATGTGTCCCATAACAAGACCGTAAAAAAACAAACACTTAAAGCTTAGCAGGTGATAGAACAGGCAGCATAGTGTGCCTGAATTTTGACCTAGGCTTACAGGCTGCAGGAACTAGAAGAGACCTGCTGGACCACTGGCTTCAGTTATAGTAAATCATCTTATGGCATTATTTTCATAAACACCTTGGAGGTATTTAAGTACAATTACATCACAGTAAACTCCTCTTTTCTCACCACACAGAGTGTGAATGTACCTCACAGGGTGAACCTTCTCCAGCGGCTACGTAGTGAATGAAGCTGTTGTCAATCAGAGCCTTGCCTCGCGTGCTGAAGAAGCTGGAAAAGGCATACTGGTGAGCCAACAGAGTGTAGGAAGAACAAGGGCAGAGTTATGGTTAAGAAAGTTACTGCTGAAGAACAGTATTTTTTTCTGTGATGTTGTTCAAGTTTCAGAAATCATCATCACCTTTTGGACAATGTCTGGAGAGGAGATGTCCTGAGAATTAGTTCCATTTATTAGACTTTGTTATGCCAACTACAAAACACAGTTCTACGTCTGTAAAGTTGCATGTGTCTTGGGGTTTCCCACTCTCCACAGGCTGCATATCACCAAATACTAAATTTATGTAGGACTAGTGGAAATATTACTGCCCAGCAGCCATAAAGTGTTTTATTGCATGTGCAGTTTCAAACACAAAAACTCCAGAGACATTATAAATATGTACCATTTTAAAAATCAAATTATGTGAAAATCCAGATAAAGTGGATAATGCCTGCTACTTCGCATAACTTAAATTCCACTATGTTTCATAATCATGATTTCCATTCCTTTCCGCCTGTACAGGCTGCTCTGTCTTTCCCTAGTATCAAAAAAATATAGCAACAACAAGATAAAGAGAAAACTTGGTGAGTTTCTTGGATCTGCTGTATTTTCAGAAGACTTGTTATATGTATTTGCTACAGGTTTACTGTCCAGAATAGAAGATCTTAATTCATGAGGTGTTAAGAGGTCTTCCCCCTCCTGCCAGTTCAGCTCCCCATCCCAAGCCCACTGAAATTAATGGAACAAGCCTTGTTGTTTTTAAATAGGCTTTGAGTAGGGGCTCTCACTGTTTGTTTATTGGCTGAGTTTATTCTGGTTTTATTTACTGTATTCCTACATAACTCCTTGGAATAATATGAGCAATTTTTACCGCTTCACCGCTCTCAACATTTCCTCAGATTGTAATGCAGTGCATTTGATACAAATGCAGATACATTTTTTAGCTCCATTTAATGTTCTCCCTCTGCATTTGAACAGACCACTTTGTCGAGTCAGTGAATTTGGTACAACGAGGAGACAATTTGTTACCTCCTTCTGGGGTCCCCAAAGACATCAATTAACTCAAAGCACGAGTTCTGACAGCACAAACAGGAAGAGTTAACCCCCCACAGTTATTCTTTATATTAGTCAATCCACCCTCCTCATTCCCTCCGTCTCTCTTCATTTTCCTTTCTAATGAACAGGGACAGATACCTCTTTCTACTGAGATACTTCCACTACAATGACAATTCGCTGGCTCTCCCCAGGTGATTTACTTTTCAAGCAGTGCCCACTTATTGATCTCTTCTGTGACAAATTTCAGCACATGCACAGTCCTGGCAAACATTTCTGGAGATGAATCCTTCCTGCTGTTCAAAGAGGAGGATCATTTTCATGTCTTATCTTTCAATAAACAGATCCTGGTATAGAATCACTTTCAATAAACTGTGTAAGAATTCAGTTACTAAAGAGTTATTAAGAAGTACAGCTGAAATTCCTAACTTTACTACTGCTTAAATAATTATAAAGTTTATTCTGGATCAATTTTCTTCCAAATTTTGGCTTTGGAGATTTTTTTTTTTTTTTTAAGTGTTGCCATCTGATAGAGTATCTAATGCCTTAGAACTATTTTCAGTTCAAAGCTGGCAGCAAATATGAAGATGGTTTTGTAGTTCACAACTAAATGGCAGATAAAAATTCCTTTATAAGTAACCCACCTGTGATAAAACATTTACCAAAGAAGACATGACATTTGGTCCCTTCATTTACATACACTAAAAGTTCTTGCCAGTTTGCTCTGGCCAAACTGTAGCAAAGAATGTCCCAGGAAGCACATTATTACAGCAGTGTTAGGTATGATAAGTATTAGAGCCATGTACTGAAAATACAGTTGAAAATAAACAACTGGTTAGCCTCAAAAAACACCACAAGTCACATTTTATCTTTTTTCTTGGTCGAACAGCGGCTAGTGATTTTACATAGTCAGACACTGCAGGCTCAGATATAGACCTCTGTCTCCATAGTGACACTGAATGCTGCTAATCCCCAATTTCTGCTGCAAATACGTAACCTGAAATACAGCCCTTATCAAAATAGTTGATAAACAGCTCTGGGTTTTTTTAATCAAGAAGAAATCTTCCAAAATAATTCCTGATATTTTTCTGACAGTATCAGCTCCTTCTCCCTGGAAACCCCAGACCCCCGATAGCCAGACCCTACTTCATGGCACCCAGCTGCCAGAACGGGAATTATCCCTTGAATTAAATTTCAACAGGAATAAGTTACACAAAGTGGATGCAATATGTTTTTTCCCATCGCTTTCTGCATTAGTGTATCTTGTATTGCCACTGACTGATCATAAACCATGATCTTTCTAAAAGCAAAATTGTGCTTTTCCAGTAAAAAGCATTCAGAAAGTGATGCCTTCTACTGTGCCAGCACTCCATGGTCTCTAATTCTTTTCTTTCAAACACTCCTCATCTTACTCTTCAGTAGCATTTCCTTTTAATGCTTGCCCTTTGCTTCAAGCCACAGGCCAACCTTCCCTATCCTGCTTAGTCTCACTTAACACGTCCATAACACATTTGTTCTTTCCTACAAGCCCCACTGTCCTTTGTTACTCTCTCCTTCTCTCCCTCCCCTTACATATACATTTTAAAGAAGTCATTTCAGCCAGTTTAGCAAGTCTTACTCCTCAGTAAGTACATCTTCCTCTTTTGAATAGCCCAGCTGAAGCAGTAGATCATCTCACACAGCAAAGCTGAGAGAAACTTTTTCACACCAGAGATTTAAATTGTTAAGAAACTTTACCCATTTTGAGCAGCTCCCCCTGATCTGCAAGCCTTGTCTAAAGATCAAGAGGCTGTAACAATCTAGCAACTAGAGCAATATAAACCGGGAGAGACTTTTACCCCTCACCCTCCCTATTTGTACTGTAACTGTATTTGCCTGTAAATCATTATCAACATTTTCCATTTTCATATCTGTTTATCCTTCTAGGTTATCACTGGTAGAATATTTGACTGGAACATACTTATAAAGCTTACTACATGTTGGGTAAGTTTTGGGCAACATCTGCTTTTATTCAAGGCAAAAAAAAATTGTGCAAAGTTTTGGTTCAAAGTTTAGTTTTCATTTTAATTCTCAATACCTAATCTTAAAAGTGACCTGAAAGTTTAAAGTCTTCAACTACAGCATTCCTTATGTTCATAAAATTAAAACTTTTTACTGTTCAAGGGAAACTTGCACAAATCTCCCAGACTGAGTAATAGAGCCACTCTGTTTCTATTGCCAGGACTATGACCTTACTGGCATCACGGAGATGTGATAGGATGGCTCCTACGGCTGGAGTATTGGAATGGAAAGGAACAGGCTCTTTTAGGAAGGTCAGGCAGGGGAGATGAGGACGGGGTGTCACCCTTTATGTCAGTGACCAGCTGGAGTGCATGGAGCTTCACCTGGGGATGGATGAGGAGCCAAGAGCTTATGGGTCAGAATTAAAGGGAGGGCAGGGACAGGTGACATTATAGTGGGGGTCTTCTACAGGCCACCTGACCAGGAAGACCGAGCGGATGAGGCCCTCTATAGACAGACAGGAGCAGCCTCACATTCACAAGCCCTGGTCCTCGTGGGGGACTTCAACCACCCCGATATCTGTTGGAAGGACAACACAGCAAGGAATAAGCAATCCGGGAGGTTCCTGGAATACGTTGATGATAAGTTCCTTCTCCAAATGATAGACAGCCAACAAGGAGAGGTGCTATGCTGGACCTTGTTCTCACCAACAAGGAGGGTCTGGCAGGGAATTTGAAGCTTAAGGGCACCCTTGGCTGCAGTGGCCATGAAATGGTGGAGTTCAAGATCCCTAGGGCATTGAGGAGAGCACACAGCAAGCTCACTGCCCTGGACTTCAGGAGAGCAGACTTCAGCCTCTTCAGGGATCTGCTTGGTAGAGTACTATGGGATAAAGCCCTGGAGGGAAGAAGGGCCCAAGAAAGCTGGTTAATATTCGAGGATCACCTCCTCCAAGCTCAGGAGCAATGCATCCTGACAAAGAAGTCAGGCAAAAATGCCAGGAGGCCTGCTTGGATGAACAAGGACCTTCTGGACAAACAAAGGGTGGAAGCAAGGACAGGTAGCCTGGGAGGAATACAGAAAGCTGGCCAAGGACGTCAAGGGCAAGAAGAAAAGCTTCTACAGGTACATCAGTGATAAAAGGAAGACTAGGGAAAATGTGGGCCCTCTGCAGAAGGAAATGGGAGACCCGGTTACCTGGAATAAAGAGAAGGCTGAGTTACTCAATAACTTTTTTGTCTCAGTCTGCACCAGCAAGTGTTCAAGCCATACTGCCCAGTCTATAAATTGGAGAGACGTATTTGGTGGATGGGCCACTCACTGGATAAGGAATTGGCTGTATGGTCACACTCAAAGAGTTGCAGTCAACAGCTTGATGTCCAAGTGATGAGCGGCTTGATGTCCAGTGATGAGAAATGTTCCTCAGGGGTCAGTATTGGGACTAGCGCTGTTTAACATCTTTGTCGGCAACATGGACAGAGGGATTGAGTGCAGCCTCAGCAAGTTTGCCGATGACACCAAGCTCTGTGGTGTGGTCGACACACTGGAGGAAAGCGATGCCATCCAGAGGGGCCTTGACAGGCTTGAGAGGTGAGCCTGTGTGAACATCATGAAGCTCAACAAGACCAAGTGCAAAGTCCTGCACCAGGGTCTGGGCAATCCTAAGCAAAAATACAGGCTGGTTACAGAATGGGTTGAGAGCAGCCCTGTGGAGAAGGACTTCAGGGTGTTGGTTGGTGAGAGGCTCAACATGACCCAGGAATGTATGCCTGCAACCCAGAAAGCCAACTGTATCCTGGGCTGTATCAAAAGAAGCATGACCAGCAGGTCGGGGGAGATGATTCTCCCCTTCTACTCTGCTCTGGTGAGATTCCACCTGGAGTTCAGCTCTGGCACTCCCAACATAAGAAGGACATGAACCTGTTGGAGTGAGCCCAGAAGACCCACCATCACCCATGAAGGTGATCAGAGGGCTGGAGCATCTCTTTTAAGAAGACAGGCTGAGAGGTTTGGGGTTGTTCAGCGTCGAGAAGAGAAAGCTCCAGGGAGACCTTATAGCAGCCTTCCAGTACCTGAAGGGGGCCTACAACAAAAGCTGGAGAGGGACTTTTTTACAAGGACACGTAGTGATAGGACGAGGCTTTAAACTGAAAGAGGGTAGATTTAGATTAGCTATAAGGAATAAATTATTTACTATGAAGGTGGTGAGATGCTAGAACAGGTTGCTCAGAGAAGCTGTGGATGCCCCATCCCTGGAGGTGTTCAGGGCCAGGTTGGATGGGGCTTTGAGCAACCTGGCCTAGAGGAAGGTCTCCTTGCCCATGGAAGGGGGATTGGAACTAGATGATCTTTAGGGTCCCTTCCAACACAAACCATTCTATGATTATATTTAAGGAGAAAGGCAATCAGGAGGCTTCCAAAAGACCAAAGGTTTCGGCCCAGTGCATGCCATAATGGGAGCAGAAAGTAAAAGTGGAGTTGCACTTCCTCCCTAACCTATTTCACAGTACGAGCCTCTGCCCATGACACGCATCCTTTCGCAATATTCCTTGTTGTTACAGCCTGCAAATGGCAGTGGGCCACAGCTCCCTCCAAATTTCACATTTTCCACTGAACTGAGTGGTAAAATTTCTGAGTTGATGCCAGCATCCATTCAAACATGCTGACATCCCTGTCCAGAAACACACATGCCAACCTACCCAGGCCATTTGCAAGCAACCATAGGCAACAATCACAGTAACAGTCACTGAAGTAATTAAGGAAAGCAGGTGAAGAGCACTCAGAGGGGGAATTGCATACATCTGAATGTGATTGGATCTCAGGAAATCCAGTTTGGACACATCTGCATTTGAACTTTATGTGACCTCTATGGTCTACATCCCTTAGGTGGGAAGATTCAAGAAGAGATGGAGAGATCGTACTTCCTTCTTCCTGTCACTCCAGGAGTGATGCATGATCCATTTCTCTGGCACTTCCTCTTCAGTACTTCTGACCTCCACTGCAACTAAATGCTGGAAGAATTCAGCAAGTTTTACTGAACTTAAAAAACTTTAATATTTGGAAATAGATTCAGAAGGATTCTGCGTTTATCCAAACCTGATTCCCTCCCCTGAAATGTACACAAACACTCTGATGGTACACATACACCCGGCTAAGCTTTGCATTGCAACAATCAAAATAAATCACAGCTAAGGAGCTGAATGAAACTTGCCCTGGAGTGTCTTATGTAAATGAAGTTACCATTTTGCACATTCTCTCTCCCTCATCATTTAAACAAAATAATGTTTTGGGGTGAAAAACATCCACACATCAAACCATAACAGGCTATAAGAGCACCTCCCAGCAGCTGAGATATGTAACGCTAACAAGAATGTGGATAAACAGTAGCAGCGCCGCAGTGGCTTTCCCCACCACCTTGTGCTGGCAGACATTCCCCTGGACCTGTGGTTCAGCTTGTGCCTAAAAGAAAAGCACAGGAAGGAAGCAGCGGCAGTGCTGTGGGAGAGAGGCACAATATAGGAATGGGGAGAGAGTGGGAGGGTAATGGCAAAGGCCCAAGGGATGGTGGGGGTGGGAATGGAAATGGAAATGAGGGACAGAAGAAAGCAATAGCCAGGAGGTCCACATAAAGCAGGTTGTGAATTACAGGGTTACGCATGGTAAGCCATCTGTCACTTTTCCTCAGGCAAGGATACTGTGAGAGGGATAATACTTGGCTGTACTTTTGTTTCCATAGTAAGTGTTCCCCTACTCCAAGAGTGACCCAATTTTAGCTGGGACAAGCCATGCTGCCTTTAAAGATGCATGGGAGGGCCATATGCTTTGATCAAAGTCATCTACACTACCAAAATCACAAAGAAGATGTCAAATCACATCACAAGACATCCAAACTGCCTGTCACAGTCCAGTCAGCACATTTGTTCTCTGTTCCCGACAGTCACAGACTCATCACGACTGGCCAAGTTTCTGAAAAAGTAATATCTTTTGATTTGTCAGTCTACCTCCCTCTCCATCCAACGGCATGACTTTTTGGTGGAATCTCTGTTCTCATTATCACATATCCTATGGTTTAAATATTTGTTAAAATTTATCCTCCTTAATTGTTTCATCCTATGAAGCCAACTTTTTTTTCTGGTATTTTTTCTCCTCAGAAGAGCTCTAGCCAAGGATGAGAATCCCCCTGCTACGGATGCTCTCCAAACCCGAATGATAAGTGAATTCCTGCCCCAAAAAGTATACAGTGTAGGTGCGAATGTATCCCTATTCTGGGAGCATATGACTGGCCATGCAAAGAGCTCTGTGCTTGCTTTTTTTCTTTTTTTGTTTTTTAATTATAGTTTATGTTTGAAGGGACCCCAGGAAGCCATTGGTTCCAATCACTGCTCAAAGCAGGACTAACTTTAAAGCTAGATTGGGCTTCCTAGGGTCTTGGTTAGCTGAGCTTTTAATATCTCCAAGGATGGAGACTGCACAGCCTTTCTGGGCAACCTGTTCCAGTGCTAAATAAATCTCCATATGAAGAATCCATATTCTTCAGAGGAATTTCCTGCATTTCAAAAGGCAAGTTCCACTGCCTCTTGTTCTTCTGCTGTCCACCTCCAAGAAGAAACTGGCTTCGTCTATTCTGTAGCTAACAACAGGAGATGAAGACAGAAAATGGAGGTCTCCTTAGCTATCTCTTCTCCAGGCTGAAGAAGCCCAGCTCCCTCGACCTCCTCTCATATGTCACCTGCTCAGCCCAAATGTTTGCATTTTCCTAAACTGTCAGATCTTAATGGAATATTTTCACTGTCTGCAGTTATGGGTCCCAGTAGATGGCTCACAGTGGGTAGTCATGCCAGTGGTGAGGCAGCAGGCAATCAAACCCTGGTAAGGCCCTAACAAGACCTCTCTCTGGTGAGGCCAGGGTTTCAGTCCTGATAGCTCCACATAATTTGTTTTAAGAGAATGGCCAGTACCTAGGTCTTTTTGTTTTCTGGCACAATTGTTTTCCTAGACCTTTCTATCATCAAAGTTTATCTTGATTTCCCAGGAAGGGCACTGATTTTAAAAATCTCTGCATTCAAAATCTGGTTGTCACTTGTGCTCCTGTTATCACTACCACATTTGCAGTGTTTTATTCCTTGACACTGTTTTATGATTTGATCTTGCCGTCAAAATATGCAATACTACACCCAGGCAAGTACCTTGGAAAAAATCAATTACTACACATGCATGCACAAACTCAGTAGCTTTTCTTTTGATGATACACCATGCTGCAGATTGCATATACAAGGCAGATTGAGCTTTTAAGATACAAGAACATAAAAGCACTTAGAGGTCTTCACTGTTTAACAGACACAGACTAATCTCTTCCTCTCTGACAGTCAGGCTTCAGAGTTCGCTCTGTGTGCATACAGATACAGCGTAATGAACAGATACTTATTTTATACAGAATTCAAAAGCAGAGTGGAAAATTCTCCCATTTCTACTATGTGAAACTCCAGATATCTTGCTGCAGTAAGAGAAATTGTTACCCTATATAACACTGCAGCTATGCTAACTAATACCCTTTCCCAAAAGTGTACTGTGCTTCTTTCATTACCTGCCATTTATGGTCTTGGTTATGAAACATGTGCCCTTTCCAGTCCCCTCTTTCTTTAAAGGTAATGCAATAGTGCAGCGAAATGTTAGGCCATTCACTGCACATTTATGTCTATCTCTTTGCACAGAGAATGAAATCTTCTTACAATTTGAAACATTTCTCTTCCACTCTTCCACAGTGACTAATTTTGGTCTCTTAATCAAACAAGAGAGTGCATTTTATCATTTAATTTATTCTCACTGCTTGAAATGAGCCAGCTGCATAATGGGAAGTTTGTTGACTTCCATCTAAATTCTTATCTTTATTAGATCGCTAGCATTATTATAACAAATAAACAACTTAATAAACACACAAAATGCTTATCTAAATGTAGTTAGTAAGAGTTATTGAACCAGATAATTTACCCTTAATTTTCTGAAAAAGATAAAACTATGCTATCTCACTTAGGTCACCAGGGAAATTAACTCCTCCACTATCAAACCTCCTGCGAAGTCCACTCCCACTGAATGGGTACTTGTACCTCCTTTGATTATGTCCTTTCTTTAGATACCTAGAACAACCATTCAATGACCTTTCTGTTAATTCTACTTTTGGAAAATAAGCAAGCTAGAGCACTGCTTTCTTCTGCTCACCCTCAGCTGTCCTTTACACAGAAAAAGATCTTAAAATCACACAAATATGATTTCCAGCGCTTTCACCACTGTCAAGCATAGAGAAGCAAATAGGCCTGCTTTTGTGCCAGTGTAGACAGGATTAGGGATTCAGAGTCAGCAGCTCAGCAGATCTAACTGCTCCATCTCAGACAGATGAGTCACATAAAGGGCCCAAAGAGGTTCGGAGTGATCCTGGTGGTGCAAAGCATTGTTCTGCAGGGAGGGCTGGATTTCCCCTTCTGAAGCCATACAATACATCTTCTCATAAAGATTTTCAGCATCAGGCAAAGTCATTCCCACTCACATTGCAATGTTCAGGTCTCTGTTTAAAGGGCTTTAGGTTCTTTTGGTTTTGAAAACAATCCAAACAACCCTGCCAGCCTGGGGTTCGTCTTCTGAGTCAGCCCACAAATCAGCAAGAACCAGATGCATCAATTCTCTCCAGAAATAGTTGTAATTTGCACTACTCAGGAAAGACATTTAAAACTTTTCATGTTACTGAATAATTGTTTTTAGATATTAGTGCATTTAACTAAATCCTGGAACTTATACCCTGGAAATATTTCCTCTCTCTTGTATATTAAAAACAGAATGATCCACCACTAACTGCCTAATCAAAGATATTTCTGAATCTGCATTTCATAAAAACAAATTTTTATAATTCCTAAAGATAACTTATTTTTTTCCCAGGAATAAATTTCATGCAAATGCAACTATTTGTAAACAAATATGCTTTTATACCAGCACAAGATGAGAAGCAGCTATCACCAGAAGTGAAACAGCCACAAACTAAACAGTGTGCGTTTGATTAAAAAATTGGAACCTGATCTCTATCAGAATATGACTAAGGCTTATTCACTAGTTATTAATTGCTACTAATTCACCTGCTACATAATGCAACATAAATAAAATCGAGGAACTCAGAATATCTAGTTCATCAGAAACAATATTTCAATTACTATATATATAAAATTCTCAGAGCTCACCTGCAAATCAGATGCTTCCATACTCAGGGCAAACTTCCCTGGAGGTGTTGTTAACTTAAGCATCACAGCAGAAGCACACAGATTTGTCTTCTTTTAAAAACAATATTAGTATTAATGGTCTTTTAGATTAAAATTAAACTGCAATTCTCTGCTCAGATTTCTAAGCATCAACCACAGTTAAAACATTGTGATGATCCACCTTAAAACATTAGCACCCAAACATCTTTGAAAATGTAAGGAAGTCTTTTCTGGTGTTCCTGTCTTTCTACAGGTCACCTCTCACCTTTTGGTTCTTCCTGTCAGTGAGTCAATGGAGTTTAATGCTAAAATGGCTGCATTTGTGTTGAGCCACATATGGGCTGGCACAGGAGGCAAGAATCAATCTCTGGTCCTGAAACCATCTGAAGAATGTACTTAGCTTGAAACTTGTGCTGTCTAACAAAAGCAGAGTTGTAGGGCTCTGGCTTTTAACCATAGTGAGATTAGTCACAGGTTTGAGGTTAAATTCTTCAGTAACATAGTGGTTTTTAACTAGCTTTACTAATGTGTGCATAATTAATTCACTTTAAACTGTCCCATGCTGTTTTGTCTACCCTATAAATTAAATCAACAGCAGCAAGAAGAAAAGTGAGTCTTCATATTTGGCATCTTCCTCACCCCAGATATTACAAAATATTCTGCTCAACATCAACAAATGCAATGTTTCGTTTATTTGAAGCCCAGCTCTCTGAATATGATCCTTTTTCTGTCTACAGCACATGCATACTGATGCAACAGGTACCCACAGGTTATTTGCACAGATGGTCATAGCAGATTTTTAATCTATAATAAAGCACGAGAAGTTTGCATTGACTAAAAAGTAATGAAACTTTCTGTCAAGATAAATTTTACACGTTAAATCTGCTCCAGGTTTAGATCAATGCAGATAGTGCCAAATAAAACAAAAAAACTACAAGGGAAGATTCACAAAAATTGATTGTGGCCAAAATACGCCCCAGCACTGTTAAGAGGTTTACTTCAGTAATGTCTGTGGTCATTGACTAGATCAATGAAACTCATTCTTTCAACAGCATCCAATTATCAGTTTACTGAGGAGTGAGCTTTCTAATAAATCAGTATACTTTACATAAAAGTAGACAAAACTACAATGAAACTTAATAGCAAAGTATGAAAATATTTTGGTTCCAGGAAGTGGAGGCTTCTATCACACCCAAGGAAAGGCGCATGAATGATTGCTTGCTTTATTCAGGTCTAATCCATAGTTAGTAACATTTTGAGGCAGCAACTTTCTGTTAGCTAGTTTATGGTTAGCTGGATAATAGAGTTTGATTAAGCACTTAGGACAGATGATCAATATGCTTCTGTCATATTTACACAATAAAAAATTGGCATGTACAGTAAGCGCCAAACAACATAAATTCAGGCACAATATCAGAAAGTCAATTAAGAACCGCTTTCCACAATGCAGGATCTGGAATGCTTTCTTACCAATATTACGTCTCAGGTACATTTTTCCATTCTCTTGGGTGAACAGGCAGCCAGCGAGCATTTGAGCTTTACATCAGCACTGTGTACAGTGGCAGACTTCAGGTCCTCTGTAGGTACTCTTCTTTTTCCCCTCCAAGAGGTAACCATGTGGGGAGTCCCCAAGACTGCATGCTGCCAGTAATAGGTTGGAGACACAGATAAACTTGAGCACCCCATAACCTGTAATGTTTTTATGTCACTCCACGTCTCCTATTTCAGAGCTGGGAAATCAAATGAGAGAGAGATGAAGGACTAGATCCTAGAAAGATCTTATGCAGAGCATTTTAGAAGTCCCAACTGGCTGTCACATAAGCCTAAGGGCAACTGCACAGAGTCATCTACAGAAAGCGTGCAGCAATGACATCCAAAGACTTCGTAATCCAGTGTCAGAAGATCAAGGTGCATGCTGATTAGCTGTTGGAGTGGAGGTCACCTAGCATGAGATGTTATTTGAAAAAATGTGCCAGCAGTTTTACTCAATTCAACGCTGAATTAACGCCTCAATAGTGATCATAGGCACAGAGGCGCCAGGAATGGGACAGCTGCATCATGTTCAAATCCATCCCCAGAAGGCTGAGGAGAGGTTTATAGAGTGCAAAAGGTCACCAATGCCTCCTCTGCTCCTTGCAGGCTAAGTGTGCATAAAACCAGTGCTACTTCATCCATATTTTTACACCAATAAATTATATTCCTCAGATACAATCTCGCTCTCGCTGGTGCCGTTAGTGCTTTAGCGTGCTCCAATGGATTCTACAAAAATGTAGATCATGTGAGACAAACCACAGTGCCATTGTCAGTATTTTAGACCCCTGCATTCAGGCCTGGTGCTGCAGCTAGGCTGGCTTCATTACAGTGCTAGAATTAGTAGAAGCAATTCAAAGGAACAAAGCCTGCAGCATCTGAAGGTGAATCTGATCACTGCTCTGCACTAGAGCAGAGCATTCCTAAAACACACCCTGGTGCTGCATCGCACCGTTCCTACCTGTCTGAGTTTCATTAGTAGCACCGGGATGTGTGTGGGGAGCTGTGCTGCGTACCCTGGGGGCATCTCCTGCATCACAGCAGCCGCGACATGATCTTGGAAAAAAGAGCTGAAAAATGCCAAACCCCAAACACCAGTTGTTATTTTGTCAAAAGGCTGCAGTGAATGCCAATTATTTAAAAACCTAACTGATCAATTAAAATTGATTCTGCTTTGCTTCCCATTGATTTCCAGGCTCAATGTAAGAGAGGAAAAAGAAATTATTCTCTTATATCCTTGATCCTGGGGTAGACGTGTGGCACTGTAGCATACAGCAGCAGGCTGTTCCTTATAAAATCTACACAGGATACAAATTCCTATTGACATTAGCACGAGCAAAGGTCTGACAATTCCTTCATCCCAAATTTGATTGTACTGAAAAACTCCTCACGATGGGTACTCCATTACATATGTACCAGAGTTGCTATATTTGAGCAGCACAAACTCTATGGCTGTAGGAAGTATAAAATTGCTGACAAGAAGTTCTCAATCAGTTCAGATACTGGAGTCAGTGACCCACTTGCACCTAAGGCTGATATTTGAGGGGATATGAATTTTACTTTGTGGATAAATTGAGCTAACTTGTGAAGATGGGAATGGTGCGCATTCTTTTCAGACGGCAGTAAACTCAGCGAGGTTCCCATCTCCTTTCAGCAGCGCATGTTTGTGCCTCTGTGCGTTCTTGTGACAAAACCACTGCTTTAAAGAAAAAAAAAGTTGTGAGTTAACACAATGAGGTATAATTCCCAAGAAGATGAGAGGACAAGAGACCATAAAAGTTCACAAAAACCACAGTTATTTATCAAAGACATTGCAGTGAGGCCTATTATGATCAATGAGAAGTACCTACAATTTTGTTTAAAGGCAGTGAGAGCAGATGAGTTTCTGGCCTGGGAAACTTCTCACGTAAGTTGAAAACCTCTGAACTTGATCTTGCAGTTAGAGAAACAACGCAATAAAGTCTCTGAGCCTAGCATTTCCGTTGTGCTGTTAAGCACCCAACGGCCACTGATGCATTTTATCCCTGTGCTACCTCTAAGCCTATGAGTTGCCTTTGGTGTATCTAATTTGCCAGCTTGCTCCTAGAAGAAACTTAGCAGGACTGTCAGATTCCAGCTCTGATGGGTGCACGTGCCACAGCAGCTTTAAACAAAGCCTAAATCACATTGGTGACCCAACTTGTGGACACACAGAACTTATGACAATATTGCATTTTAAACCTATAAAGCACCTAGGCTGAGCAAGGCCTAGTTATTCAATTGCAGTGGTTAGAAAGAAAATTATTTCCTTGTGCTCTAGGTGCAATACATTGACTGTATGGTTAAAAACATTTATATAATGTTCACACCAAATGTTCTCTGTCTTCCCACTGAGTTTTGGTGGACCTTGAGCTTGTGGGATCTGTCCCATAAAACAGCTAATATAAAAATCTGTCCATAAAGACACCTTCCTCAGCAGCCTTAGCAAGGAAGTGAGAGGCAAGTACGCACCTATGCTCAGACACGATGAAAGATGTGGCCAGACTCTTCCTCCCCCAGCACACACTGCAGCCCCTGGAAAGCTGCACTCCTTGTCTTCAGCTGTGGCAGCATGTCCTGGGGAAGGAGAGATCCACCCCCACCCTGATATCCCAGGCAGGTAGAGGTTTATAGATGAAAGCCAACACCTTGACTTCTATCTGGGAATATAGTGAAAACCTGAGCAAATACAGAGCACTTTCTCTTAGAATTAGTCTGATGATGGCACAGTGCTTTTAAAAAGTTAGGAAATTTATTTTAAATGCCTAAATATGAGCTTGCTTGATTATTTTGGAAAATCACCTTAAAAATTCTTAGTCTATATGATACTCATAGCTGAAATAACAAATTATAGATTTAGGTACTCTCTCTCATGCACCTGTTTTTTTCACGTTTTAGTCCTAAACTCTTCCTTCACTTTCAGCTTAAAATGCTTACTTACTCATATTTTCATATTATAGTTTACATCTTCATATATTTTTCCTCACAGCTTCAGTTTCTCCATTTAGAAAGTCATTATTTAAAATGCAATATCCTTCTCTCAATTTTGAAGCACAGCTCTGAGATATCCTCCAAACCATACTGTTCTGTTGCCTCTCTATACAAGATCCATTTATACACAGATAATTAGATTCCAACATTAAACCATCTTTTACCTTGCCTGTTAAAAGTAAATTTATAACAGACTGATTAAATCTCCCCTACAAGGTGCATACAAGCAAACTCAATTGAAATTGATTTAAGTTAGTTTAAAACCAGCATCAAGATAAAAAAACAAGGAGATAGAAAATAATGATTTCTGTCGCGTTCTCGTAGCTTACTATGAGAAATAAATTCACAAGTTATGCATGTACATACAGACAGACATACAGACACAGACATTTAGCTCTCACCTAGGAGATGTGAAGGGTCTCTTGATTTTTATGTTTTGATCACTTACCAGCATTTCTATCCCATGCAGAACATTATTCATGTGAGACTTCTGTTAACAAGCACATTAATAGATTTCTTGTTATATGTTGTAAGAAAATAGCCAGACTTTTTAACTTCCTTATTAATGCATAATTTACTATTAATAAATATTTTGGTTATGAAGTAATTTAGCAGAAAGATAATTAGTAATAGATATTTGTAAGTAGTTAGGTGATGTTCTATTATCAATGCCCTGGATAAGCCACCATTTCTGCAGTTACTACCAGAGGTGACCAGTGTTCAAATATTCCTAGTGAAGCTGTATTCACTGAGTCACTCACTCTTCGAAGTACTGGGTGGGTTATTTTGCAAACCTTGACCCAGTATCACTTGTTGAAACTCTTCCTGTAGTCAGAAGTAGAGCCTGAAGAATAATTTGAAGAAGCAAAAAGCAGCAGCCATTGAGGAAGGATATTCTCTGTGCTGACAGAATAATAACAGTCACAATCATAATCAGGATATCTGAGTTATTGGTGTTAGAATGCAAAGCTAATTCCAGATTTAAGAAGATATGTAGGGACAGAGCAAGACATGGGGCCTTGAGGACTGGATCATGCTTGGAATTTTGAAAATGATACAAGTATTTTAAAAAGACACTTTGGAACTATTTTGACGGGAAAAAAGGTGTATGTGTACCTCCAGAGACAGAAGAAAAGCAGCCTTAAATATACATGTGAATTAGATGCACTGCAGTTGAGAGGGCTGTGTATATACCATGGCAGCCCTCTGGCTTAGAGCATTACAGTTACGTGCCAAAAATTCTCACCAGTATTTAAACACCAAAGAAGAAACACTCATCTGCTTGCAATCAAATGCTTGTAAACCATAGACCAAAAACTTTGCTATGGTAATTACTTCAATACTGCATAAGAAACATTACTTGTGTAACTAGTCTTAGGCTGTGTCCCACATGGATTCCTGGTTATTTAATAATATGAACCCATACTGAAGCCATTTTCCCTGCGGGCATTCTAATGCATGTCTTTTTCCACTACACAAACACCTATTTTCATTAATTTCCCTGAAAATTCATATGATTGAGCCATCTCTTCCTTTGTTATATCCATTTCAAATTGATCAATGAGGTAAAATTTTGGTGAAGGAAGTCTCTGGGCATCCTGGTAGATGTGTCACATTAGCCTTATTACCTTAAGAAAGCAGGCTAAAAATACATATAAACATCTTTCCAAGTATGTCACTGACCAAGTAACACCATGTCTATAAAATAAATGGCATGTCTGGAAATAATGTAATACTATGTTAGGATTAGCCTATTTAACTTGGTTGTCTTTTGTGGTTTGCTACTATCTCTATATGGGTACAGCACATGGCAGAGCTGTATGACACGCTGATGCTCTGCTCCGGCACGTGAGTGGTGATCCAGTAAAATAGCACAAGAGATTCAGTGACATCCCTGGGCCTTGAATTCAGTTCCTTGCAAGAAATTAAAGAATTCTACTAACACTTTCTTATACTACATGTTGACTCTTATGAAACACAAGATAGTTAAGCATCAGGGAAGTGTTACTGATCTTACCTAGAAATAAATTTTTTATTAAAATTTTTGTAGTAGCTGGTGAGCTGTACCAAGTGAGCTAAATTATCAGTTGGCCTGCAAATATGTTTTATGTTTGTTTTCCTAAGGCTGCTTCTACTGTAGAATTAACTTCCATCGTCCAGTGAGTCATTACCTTGGTTAACTTTTACAACACTTCAACACTCCATGTAATTAGGAAATTAGGACTAAATCTTAATGATCATCATTTTCCACCCTTCTCTCTTGCATTGCTACAAAAAAAAAGTCTAGCGAAGGTAATAGATGAAAAGCCTTTGTATTGATACAGCGAGAACACCTTGATAAAGTCAAATATGCTTGTGCCATCAGCCGAGAAGAGCGAATTGGTAGAAGCATTACTGGGAAGAAGAAAATCAGATTAAATAATTAGTGTCAATTAGCCCCAGCAAAATCATTCTATAAACAATTGGTCTCTAGTGCCCTGCTTAATTATGTGAGACTTTCATCGCTTCTTATCAAGTCTGTTTTGATTTATGTTAGACTCTTCAGCATCCCAGAAGTATAATTAATTATTGTCTTGTAAATAAACCTGTGGTAATTAATGGTAGCAGAAGACAATACAGTATATTTTTTAAAGTATTCCAGTATGGAACTAAGAATACTTGAAAACTATTTTAGATTTCAAGGTAAAAGGTATTCACACTGAGGCAGGAGACAAGATAGTTGTAGCTAAAGACCAACTTGTTAGAAGCAGTGCTACACTGCCATTATATTAAACAACCCTTCTGTGTTACTTACTATAACCAATGTACCTTTGCAATCTGGCTTTAGACTGTAACATCTGCCTTATTTAGTTCTCAGTCCCTATATTAAAAGAAATTAGTCAATTTTTTCAGTGTAAGCAGTAAATACAATTTCTGCAAATGAAATTAGAAATAAAGATAAAGATAAAAATAAAATACAAAATTATTATTAATTCAGAATGCTGTGAAAGTTCTAGCAGTCAGTCCTTCCTAAATACAACAACCTGAGCTAATACCAGAAGGACTACATGAAAACAAGTGAATAGGAGGAGAATGGAAAAACAGTCCAATTGCTCAAATAAAACATATTATATAACCTGAATTATGCTACTTGGATTTGTAGATGCTCCTCCTGTAAATCACTTATTCCTGTGATTCTTCTATTTGACAGCTTTGTTACACTTGGAAAAATAAATGCAATATTCTTTGCCTTGTCTACATTCCCAGACATAATGCCAGCCATGGCATAGCAAATAAATAGGAGCTGAAAAGCATCAGCTAATGAAAGTGTGTAGCAGATCTTTTCTAAAATCATCAGAATCAAGACTAATTTCAAAAATGCTCATAGCGGGTCCATGCTGTACTTTAAACTACTGGTAGCAGTAGTAGCACCAGTAAAGGGGTACGTTACAGGTCTTTATTGGAGAGGTCCTGCATGCACAGTCTCACCACCACTGTACCTTACCAGTTCTATCACTGTTGGAGGCTTCAGAGTAGAACAAAGACTACTAATACATAAGTCCTTAAAGACTTAAGAATACCGTCACTTGACCCACAATCCTGGCCACTGATAACCCAGATGCTACAGTTGCCTTCCCCCAGCCTGTCCAGATTTCTCTCCCATGGAGATCAAGGAAGATGGGACAAAAGATGGATACAGGGAGGAAACAAGGGGAGAGGGACAGTGTATTCTACAGCATTTCCATCCCAGCATGATCTTGGACATAGCCTGGGCATGCATCCAGATGCACAGCTGGACATTCCTACAATTTCAGTTACAGTATAGTGGAGTAGTAGGCTAATGCACCTTTTTTTTACCAGCTGCCAAAACTCAGCTTGACTCCATCATTTCCACAGATCTCCAAGTAGTCGCAGGATGCTATCACATTGCTCCTTTGCCTGAACTGGTTGCTCCCTTCAGAACTGGAGAACCCGAAGATACAAATATTCCCAGTGCAGCCTCATCAGTACCCAGCACAAGGGTATAATAACGTCCCTTGATCTACTGGACTCAGTCCTTGCAATATCACCCATTATAGGATTTGTCTCATTTGCAATGAGAGCGCACTGTTGGCTCATACTCAGCCTGGCGTCCACTGTGATCCTCAGGATCCACCTGTACTGATACATGAGGTTACTCTGCCACAAGGGCCAGACTCTGTACTTCTTGCTGAACTACGTGGATTTTATGTTGTCTCAACCCTCAAGTTTCTCAAGGCCCCTCTGGACTGAATCTCTACTCCTTAGCCTGTTAACTACCCCCCCTAGTTTGTTAAGAGGACATGCTGTTTCATCACTCATGTTATTGATGAACACATTGAACAGTATCAAACCTAGCATCAACTTCATGATAGTCTGTTTATTGTCAGCTGCTAACTGAACATGAAGCCACTGAGAAATACCTTTGGGTCCAATAGTCCAGACAAGTCTCAATGCATTTAGCAGTCCCTTACATGAGAAAGCTGTGGGAGATGACACGAGAACCATACTAAAGTCAAACAACACTGCATCCACCACTCTTCCCCCATTCCATCAGAGAAAGTAATCAGCCTGGTCAAGCATGATTTGGTTGGCATTTGTGCTGGGAAATTCCCCTCCATGGTCTAGAAGTTTCCTGGATTACTTTGCACAGTGCTATGCTGCCTTCCCAGCAGTTGTCTGGGTGGCTGAAATCCCCCTGGGGAGGAGGGTCTGTAAGCAGGAGATTTCTGCTAGCTGTTTGTAGAAAGCCTCACCTACTCCATCCTTCAGAGCTAACAGTTAAGTGGAAAGCTGTCAGGCTTGATCTTGTGCAGAGATGCAGTCCTTCACTGGGAATTGAGATGGCTGCTCTCTCCCAAGACCAGGACCTAATTCCTTTCATTCTAACTGCCTTGTTCAAACCCAACTGCCTAAAACACAGAAACACCTAAAAAATCAGGGAAAATCTAGACAATGAAGGACACATTTCTTGAATCTTTCACATAAACATTACCAGATTAAAAGTATATTTAGACAAGATAGAAAACAGCAGCTGTGGAAATTGTAAATGTTCTTTAAAAAAGCAGAACGATCATAAAAAAGGAACTGGTGTAAATGCAAATGTTGAGCCAACCCAAACATGACAAAGTCTGGGAGGCAACACTTCAGGTGCAGGGCTGATACAAGGATACAAGTTCAGAACACTGGGTTATGTAGAGAGTTAAAGCAGACAGCAGGCACAATGACATGTTAAATTACCCACATGATGTATAGCTTAATGAACCCCCTTGTGTTGATCATGCTTGGCATTAATCAAGAGCCATGAACAGATTCCCTTATTTTCTCAATGCTGCTCTGATAAACTGCAATTTCATTTAACCTTGGACAGGAACTTTAATAGCTTCCACGGGACAACTGTCAATACTTTCCCGGGTATACAGTGATTAAACTGCAACACAAGATGCATGTCATGAATTTTCTTCATTTGAAATTAGAATTTTCATTTTTAACAACTATTTGCATAAAATATGCTGAGAATATGGAAATATGTAAAGGTTTGCATGATCCTTAGATAGAAATACACCAAGACAAAGGTTTTTAAAAACTAAAAAAAATAACAACACATTAATTAACATATTGAGAGCTTCAAGTAACCTTCTCATTGGGAAACAAGACAACAAAACACAAGAATTCAAGGAAAGGCTTTGTTTCTCAATTTCAGTGGTTTCTATAGAGGCTTTCTGATCTTTTTCTTCTCTAAAAATAGAGGTTCACTTCTCCCTGGGGTGAGTCTGTCTACCACAAAGGCACCGCAGAAGAAAGTTAGTAGATCCACTCAGTCTAGGTACCTAGAGGTTATTAGTCCAGGTGGATGTCAAAGGGGACAAGAATGAAGACAAATATGGATTCAGTGCCTTTCCTAGGCAATCTATTCTAACAGAGATCTACAAACAACTCCTTTGCCACTACCTTCATTTAAAAACTAGTTTCATTTGTTGCCACTAATGACAATGACAGGACAAATCTGGATCACAAGCAACTGAGAAATTTGTTACTATTAATTCACAAAAATCTTCATTATAGGTATGGACTACAATTACAGGAACAAGTAAACTACAGCTCCCCTCTACTTAGACATCATCATTTGCTTTTTTAATTTTTTAGTATGTTTTCTTTCCCACAAAACCTGACTAATCTTAATGAGAAAAAATACATTCTACACCTTCCCAAGACTACACTGCTACCAGTGAAAAGCACAGCTAACAGTACCAGTGGCAACCTATCTGCAACAGCACCCACTAAACTGAAATGGTGTTGGCTGCTATGAGAGATTTAGAAGCAATTGCCCTCAACAAAATAACTTGGCAGAGCAGTAACACCCTGAACAACCCACAGCCTCAATAGTTCTCTTGTCCTAGCCTGCACCTTGTCTCCCAGACAGGATCAGCATGGCCTGGGACTTCCAGAAAATGCCTTTAAATTTCACCATTAAGGCATAATTCCTCACAGAAGGCAAAATATAGATATGATTTTATTAAGAACTCTTTATGGTTGATTGAGTAATTGCAGGATCCTGGTAACAGGTGAAACCCAGCTGTTCTAATCCCTCTGATAACCCAGAGACTTATGGCACGCCACTATTGAGAAATTAAGCTCTTATTCTCTCTTTAAGAGCATATTACTATTTGTGTTTGAGTCTGTTTGCGCAAGGTGCTGTACAAATGTACACACAAAATAGGGAATGGGTAGGAAGCAAACCAGAGACAAAGAATGACTCTGTCAAGATCATGTATGGGCTAAGATCCAAGATGGAAAGAGAAACAAGGAATAGGGTGAACAGGGCCAACATAAGCACATATTTGTCACCATGGAGGTATTTAAAAGATGTGTAGACGTGGCACTTCAGGGCATGGTTTAGGAGACATGGTGGTGTTGGGTTGACAGTTGGACCTGACGACCCTAGAGGTCTTTTTCAACCTTAATGATTCTATGATTCTATAATTTAGGAGCAGTTATTCCAAGCCCGCATGTATGAAGGTAGGAGAAGGTTAAGGTTTCCAAAACCTCCAGAAGAGGATCATAACTGTCAGGCTAAAAGGCTGTCTTGGAGACTTCCCGTTTGTGCAAGCTGGCTCACCTGCAGGTGGGAATGCAAAAATCCTTCAGTGAGAAGGAAAAGTAAAAAGATCCTGTTTCTCATCAAAGACAGAGCAAACCGACAGGGTAAGGCAGCACCAGAAACAGGTTGACAGGATTGATATCTGGAACGTGTATAGGTTTTCAAGTACTTGTCCTGATTCAAGCAGAACATAAACAGACTGAATTCCAAATCAGACTCCTCAAACCGTATTAAATCACCAGCCATACTGGTGCTAACTCACAGCCCAGAATACCAAAGAATAATTTATTGTTACTGAATGAGTGCTACACCTATGAGGTGACAGTTACTACTGGTGATTGATGCCAATGGACCAAATACTTTGGTGTCACTAAGAAGGCTGTCTCAACAGATCTTTACCACAAAATGGACTGTTGTTCAGTAGAGCCTGGAAAGCCCTGGGCAGTCACAACAGCTCTGATGCAAATCCATTAGGTGCTCACGAAGTGCTCTGAGCTACCCACACATAGGTGAAGATAACACACCAAAGGAACCTAACATGAGATAGTTGCAGAGAAATCCATTCACAAGAAAGGTAATTGATGTTATGAATGTGAACAGAATTTTTTTTTCTCCTAGCTCGAAACTGACCTCAGGTAATACAACCACAATTTAAAAAAAATCAGTTTATAACCTGGTTATAAGCATTGAAGTCTACTGCAAAGAATCAAATAGTCTGTGCAAAAGTTGCTTTATCATTTCTACCACTCATTTCTCAAGATACGTTTACACTGAAGACTGAAACGTGGGGCAGGGGTAACGAAGCTGGCTTGGGTACCGCTGGCAATCCAACCACAACTTCAAAATGCAGTCTTTAGTCACCCTCTAAGTGTAGATCTAAGCACTGTTTGCTTAGTTAACTGCTTTGCTTGGTCTTGCAGTACCTCAGAATTTACTATATCTCTAGGAAGTTAAAAACTTATTTGTGGTGTATTGGTTTGGGGCCGGCACAAGTCTATCATACAAGATGAAAACCTGAAGTTCTGGCCGTCCCACATGTAGCTAGGCCACACACTGTGGGCTGAGTTGTGACTAAGAGCTTAAACTGCATGCTGGGTTCAGGAAGGCAGGGCTGGAGAAAAGAACAGTGCTCTTACTGCAGACTTCCATACTCAGTTGCCTTTTCTCTACTGAAGCTGCCTTAAATGCACCAAGAAAAAGGTGTTCCTGTAGTTGGTGGAAGGTACTGAGGAAGCTGCTGATACACTGACTTTTTCCCTCACAGTTCCTCCATGAATTATGTTTAAAGTTTACCTCTCCCACCAAGAAAAAGTAGTGGTAATTTGATTATGTATTCTGTATGCTGAAAAAAGGGGAGTCTGTGAATAACTACTGACTTGTTATTCTTTTTTAAAGGATTGTAATGACCTGGACAGCACTTAATATAAATTTAGAGACACTGCTGAAAGAATGCCTTGTGCTTGCACTTGAACATGAATCACAGATTCTCAGCCAAGACAGTTACGGTCGTGTATTCTGCCTCCCTGCATAACACACACTACAGGAGTTCTCCCAACAATTTCTGCCTCAAGCCACAGCTTGTGGTAGAACTGTAGTGTACCTTCAGAAAAAACATACAGGTCTGATTTAACATGTATAAAACTGATTGCATCCTTTGGAGGTCTTTTCCACTGGTTAATTACTCTCCCTTCTCAAAAGTTTCTAGTTTGAAAACTGCTGACTTTGACTTCTGCCATTGAATCAAGTTATATGTGGCTTTTTCTTGTCTTTTTTTTTTAAGAATGTTCTTGCCTCAGCTAATACCTTGCTACGCAGAGGGTTATAGACCACAGTCAAGTTGCCTCTTTACCTTTTAAATAGACTAAGTGGATTAAGTTCCTTTAGGCTATCACTGTAAGAAAGTGCTTTCTAAGCCTCCAATCATTCCTGCAGCTTTTTTCTGAACCTGCTCCAATTTTCCATCATTCCTTTAAAAAGTTAATATTTTAATGGGACACAACATTCCTATAGCAATGCTGATGTGCAGACGTTATTTATTAGTGATAGCTAAATCTCAGGTACCTCTCTAATATCAAAGAACATAATTTAATCTAAGAGAAAAATGTATGTGAAGCTGACTTAGAAAGAGTTTCTTTTAATTATTACTAAAGAAATCTTCTACTGGTAATTTAGCAGCCCGTCACAGTACAGTAAAGCCAGGAATAAATATGTAAAAGTTTTAATTTAAAAAGAACAGCATGAAGCTTGAAGGCTGATTTAACAGATACTGCCAAGTTCAATCACCTGATGTTAAGTTGGAAAACATTTCCTTGGTGCCATGAGAAAACACTGTTGGCTACAAAACAAGGGCAGAACTAATGCTGTTAGATTTTCCGTATATTGAACAAAGTAAGACTCCTGGTCCCTAACTTATACCATATTTGACAAATCAAGATGGAGAATTAAGCCAAAAGAGCAAGCAACGAGCAAGCAAACTTGGAAGGTTTATTTCAGCATGATCCCCTGTAAATTCCATTTTAATAAAGGCAAGAGACTCACAGTTAAGCTGTATGTCATTTGAATAAGCTACCTTTAAATAAGAGGGTGCTTTTCTACATTCTTTTTCAAACTGCAAATATATTCTATATCCCATGACAAATCTAAGGATCTATGATAAATGCTGGATGTGATAGCTGTGAGGCTATAGGAACATGTTTCTTGTCACAGAGATAAGGACTCTTTTGGGACACATTTTGTAATTTCTGGTTTTGTCCAAGTCTTCCAGTTGATTTGGCTGAGATTACAAATTCAAAATCCCTGGTTTATTGTGCCCCATCTTCTTCCAAATGCTTCCTGTAAAGAGGCTGCCAACTGGTCACAGGTAGGTAAGTGGCAGTTTACACTGATGCTTTTGCCCTTCCTGTGGGGTCTCCACAGCCACCAATTTTTTACTCCAGACTGAGGGAACTGGTGAGGAACATTTGCATCCAGAACGGTCCTTACGGCTCCTAACTAGAGAGAAAAAAGCAACAATTTTGCCAGAGATCAAAGAGGTGCAGCACGTATGTCCCACCAGTCAATTGTGCATACCTGCAGCTGGTGAGGTCAAATTCAGTCCTGAAATAAGCTGGTTTCATGGCATCAATATCTATTTGGCTTTATTTTAGGGGAATATCCAGTAGATTGGCATTATTTTTGTTTTGCCATGTTAATACTATTATTAGCTTTACATTTATACACATAATGAATCTAAGTCTGTGACTGGTAGATAAAGGTTTTGACTTACTGAGTTATGTCATCCAAAGTTTAGAATTACATTTATGCTCAGTTCATTTGCGCTGTCAGAAGAAAGCTTTCCAGAGTAGCAGCAGTAGAAGTATTAACTAGGCAGTTACACAAAACTCAAGTGCAAAAGAGAGAAGGGACAACAAAATGCTTAAAAAAAAAAAAGTGAAACAATAATTCATCTATTTAGGTATACTGGCTCTGTGTCTCGATACCAGTCATTGACTAACAGGAATATTAAGGTAAACTCTTCCTAAAAATGAAAATGGAACATACAATCCAGTCAACAGATGCAAATTACCAAGTCATTTTTGCAAACAGATGTTTGGAATAGCTTTTTAGAGAAGACATATTTAAGTAGAAAAGTGTATAAACTGAAATTACTTAAGTCAGTCTTTTTGCTATTTAACAGCATATTCTGAAGATCAGGTATTTTGATGACTAAACTATTGATAGTATACATTTATATAGTACCAGTGATCTGGAAGAACCAGACCTCAAGGTGATTTAAAGATTGTAGGTCTGAACATATCCTTGAAGCCTCAGAGGTTTTGGATAATAGATCATTATCTATTATCTATTATCATAGATAGATAGGTAGGTAGGTAGGTAGGTAGGTAGGTAGGTAGGTAGGTAGGTAGGTAGGTAGGTTATTTATAATCTATACTAATAGATTATTATCAACAGATAAATACAGAGAGAGCTGGTACCAGTTTGTGCTTTGCTGCTGATTCTAGCTAGAGAAAGATCCCACTGCAGGTAAACCATGCAAAATACAACTTCCTGCAGAAGCAGGCAAGAGGAAGAAGGTATTATATTAAAAACTAAAGCTCCATTTGAACTAGAGTCTCCACCTCATCACTAACTGTTAATACACATAAAATTTCAGTGTCTATGTGGGAAGGGAAGGGGAAGGGGAAGGGGAAGGGGAAGGAAGGAACTGTAAAACCCTGAAATGCCTATATTGCACATAAATGTTCTGCAGGATTCCTTTGAGTATCTTGGAAAACACTAATATAAAAAGGCTTGGTGTTCATGCTCCCAACTGTTTATTCAGCTCTGTTAGCCACTGTGCAGACACACAGCACTGTGACAGAGGACTCACTAATTCCCCTTACTAACCATCAAGAAAAATTAGACTAACCTAAAACTTTTGGCTTATTCAAGGTCTGTTTAGGACAGCATACTTCTGAGGTACTCTTGAGATCCTCTGATGGATGCTTCAGGATGTGACATTAACAATATATAACAGCATCAAAAAAAAAAAACAACAACCCAAAACCAACAGTGCTTTAATTTATTTTTTTAAACTGCAAGAACTAAATGGGAGAGGATTTATTCAGAACTTTTCTGATGTTGCATATGATCATTCTTAAAAGATAGAAACCATCTTGTAGAGTATTTGTATTTCAAATACTCATCTGGGGTTATTTATATTCTTGTCACTCCCCCCACCCCCAGCTAACATGGAGTCAGATTCTATTCTCAGTTAGCCCAATGAAAGTCCACCGAAATCAATGGAATTACTTTGGATTCACTCCAATGTAACGGAGAACAATGGCACTGAACATCACTATTGTGCTTTTGCACCTAAGCTGCTCCTTCAAAATATAAGTATATGAGTCATTCCTGCTCTTTAATTTCAATGGAAATATATCTGCTTTTCCTTTGCCTGGAAATTTTAAGTGAGTAGCAATGTCCAGCCTGTTTACAGATGCACTCTCTTCCAATATGCTTGGTAAATAGTATAAATTGACCTCCCTTCCCCCCTCCCAGTACCTGGTTCCAATCACACTCAAATCATGTTACTTATTATTCCTACTATGAAAATCATCAAATACAGTAGGTAAAGATTTATTGTATCTCTTTAAGAAATAAATAATTCATTGAATACATTAGATGGAGTATTGTAGACTTTCTGAAAATCAACAAGATAGCTATTTCTCGCAGCTTATATGGTTTAGAATGCTTTTAATCTTGGAGTACATAATAAGTTACATTTCTGGGAAAAAAAAAAGAAAATGGGGAAAAGGAGAGTTATGTAAATAAACAATAAGGCTTTCTCCTCAGAAAAGTATCTGTGTCCAGAAAAGCATTTTAAAATGCAAATAAAAGTAAGGGATTCCTTAAAACAATACGATTTAATATTTAAAATTCTCTCCTGACAAGGGATGATACAGTTTTCTCTGAAATGAGCTTTAAATTAGCATAACAAGAAAATCTAACCCGGAACAGAGCTACATCTAGTTTGGAACCAATCGCATTTGTTATGAAATCTGGGATAAAGTGAGAATAAAGAAAGGGGAGAAACAGATATTTTTAACTGTGTTTTAATGACCAGTCAAACAAAATTTAAAAATATCATTCTCATTCTTTCCAGCACTTGAAGCGTTAAGTAGGTGACAGGTTTGAAATGACCAGATTGTGGTTTGGTCACAAATAATAGAAGACCACAATGTTCATTGACTGCTCCAGGTCACTATGAAAACCCAAGCCTTTGGTCTTTGATCTAAAGATAGATGACATACTAAAAATAGACCTACATCCTTGAGTGAGGCAGAAGGAGGCAGCAGTCTTTTTTTTTTGTTGTAACAGTTTTACAAATTCTTCAGCTGGGATCAAGTAATCTTATCGAGGAATCTGGTCATAATTCAGAATAGGTTTAGTAAGGATTATTCATTTGGATCAAGCAGAATTTCTGAAAGATTGGGTTTGCATCCAAAGACATGTACAGTCAGTTTAATCTAACATCTGTGTCTTAGAATTTGATTGTTGTAGATGTTGCCATTTCATTATAAATGAGAAAGGTATTCAGTCATGCTGAATGGGGATATTTATATGTAAATATAGGAATTTTTGCTTTGGCAATAACTTCATTTCTGGGATGGAAGTTTATGTGATTCTCCAAATGCTACATTAACCATCAAAAAAACCTGACACAAAGTAAAGCCAAAAGACAAGCCTGTTACTCTGTCCCTGAACACGTTTAACGCCTCACTTCTACCCAGCAGCCACTACAAAACTACGCAACGAGACAAAGAAGATGATTCAAGCCAAATTCTCTCCTGGTGTAGGTCCCCTGGAAATCAATACGTTTGTTCCCAGAGTGAACTGGGCCACACGGCTGCTTTCTGTACGTGGTCACTGGGTTCACTGACACAGAAAACCCTTTGCGCCTTCAGGAGGAAATGTGAAAATAGAGATATGATCACACAATATATTTATGTTGAAAGTATGTTCATGTTGCAAATTTAAGCCCTCTCAACTTCAGAACAATCAGAATTAAGCTTGCCTTTGCAACTTTAATTTGAGCTCATTGCACATATGCATGATAATAAGTCTTTAGCTGCACAGACACATACATCATTCAGTGCATAGGATGGACGATGCTCCCTGAGTGAGCAGCTGTTCAATATTCTTTTTATTCTTATCACTCAATATGTGGCTCCATGCCTTCCTTACTGCACATCATTCAAACCCTGCGCAGAATACTGAATTATTAATATCTTTATGGGTGTTTCTATAGCATTCTCTGCTAGGGTTTCTGAGTGCTTTCCAAACACTAATTAATTTATCTTTAAACCTGTGAAGTGAGACTGTACTATTAGACCCACTTTACAGATGGGGAACTGAAGTGTTGATCCATTATGGCCAAGATTGATGAAAATGCCCACTAATTTGGGGTCCTCAATACGATATGCTTGGAGTTAGAATTTCCAAGATGCTTAGCGTTTTTATGGTACTTCATACATTTAAAGCATAAGTCCCGCTGATTTCAGCAGCGTCTGTGAGTACTCAGCACTTCCGTAGACCAGTCCCGAGTAAATGAAGTTGTGCATTCAGAAAATAAGGAATACACGGCAAGTGCATTCCACCTATGAAACATTCACTTGAATCATGTTAGGAACGTGAGTCTACAACAGGGACAAAATCAGGAGAGATGAGAGGTCACTTCTAGCATTACGGTTCCAGAGGAATCCTTTTTGGCACCGTAACATTCAGCTGTTTTCACTGAGACGGCTTGCCTTCTCCCTATTCTGGCTTCATTTATGGCAGCTTCTCACTTTTTCATGATATTCCAGCAGACAATAGCCTCTTATGTTAAAGCGCCCTGTCTTGCTCCCCGAGAACCCCCTGTGCCCGTGCCCTGAACAAAGTGGGAATAGTGTAGAGAAAAAAAGAGAGTGACTGCGTATTTTAAGATTGATTAGTAACACGAAGGCGTAACTCAAGGCTGGCAAGGAAAGCCTTAAATTTTTCTACTTTTCGAATCTCTCAGTTGAATGCACACCTTTAGAAGTCTTTGTGTGTTGATTTTCAGTATATAGGTTTTTTTAACCACCTTCTTTTGTTTATCATCCTGATTAAACAGGATTTCTGCTCTGCAGAACCGCGCTGCTGCCCAGGGTGGCTTTTTGGCACGGCTGGCATCTTGTGATTCACAACATCACCTTCTACAAGTCCAGATAACATAGGGACAATGGCAATGGTTGTTCAAAAAGTTCCTGAGCTCCATATGAACCTACCACAGGAGTGCACATGACACTCTGCCAGTAGATTTTTGTGGCTGTTTGCTTTGCAGCCGTAAAACCTTAAGGCAAATCTTAAGAGTTTAGTAGTGTCTTTCTCCTTCTAGTATACCCCTTGTGATCTTACCTCTTCCTTTTTTCATGTCCATCTAGACCTATTCAACAAATGAATTGGAATATCATTCTTAAAATTAGCCAAGTTATGCTTGTTCTCAAAATTAATTTTGGAATCGATGGGATTGTAAATTTTGAACCATTTTTTTCTTTAAACTTTTTGAAAGTTTTAAGATTTGGCAGATCACTGGTATGGAAAATTTCCCAGTTTTAATGGAAAATTTGACAACATTATAAGAAGCATAAAAATAGAGCCTTAGAATGGAAACTATTGAACTACCTCAACTTCAGAATTTTGGAGGAGGCAAGGGACAGACAATGACAGTATATTTATTCCTGGTTAAATTCTGACTACTCTCATTGCCTTATTACTAATATCCCTTTGATTTAAAAAAAAAAAAAATTTATCCTGATAGCTATGGGCTTGTTTTGGGCTTTTTTGTTTGGGTTTTTTTGGGGTGGTGGGTTGGGGTTTTTTTGTGTGATAGATTCTCTTTATACCTGGCCATGTATAGAACATTTATCGACTTGGTGATTTTCACTTTAGTTTGTAACCTGGTTTCCTTTTAAGGAACATACAACTTTTGCACTGGGATGCATTTAATACCTACACAGAGAGGGAGTCTGTGAATAGGCAAGGATTTGGCAGCTATAGCCACTGTACTCCGCTTCTTAGCAGCCTGTTGAAACTCTAATGACTGATCTAATAAGCCAGAAGTATTAGAAGGTCAGAGTGAACAACATTGCTCAGTTTGACCTTCCATTATTTATGGTTTGTCACATCAGCTATCAAAGCTCCGAGCCAGGGGCTGATAAGGAGCTGAATCAGCAACACAGGCATGACACTGCAACATTCTCGCATTGTGTGAATAGTGACCCTGCGATGTGGTGACCTGTGCAACCACCCATGACACATGCCCCTAAAGGTGGTCCCGGCCTGTTCACTATTTCATGTAGAAACTCTTTTTGTAAAGTTCAGGATTAACAATGCAGTTGGCACTCAACTATTTTATTTTCTTTTCCTTAAAAGGTCTAGACCACCAAGTAATCTTTGGACTCAAAGGCTTCTCTTTTCAGAACAGATCTATTTTCATGTTGTTCAAACCACAGTTTAACCATCAGCTGAATTATGTGGTGCAAAAAAACCAACCACAATCTCGGGGGCAATTTCATCTCCCTCACCTGAGACAGAGGGAGCTCACCCAAGCAGCAAAATTGCCTGGGGGAGAAAGGACCAGGCTGGAGAGCGTGGCTCACTGCCTAAGGTCAACTCCCATCTGCAGAGAGAAAAATGGGCTGGAGTAGGGTTGGAGCAATCCAACGGGTGAGTTTTATGGTCTTCAGTATGTTAGATTCTCAGTGGGATCAGGGAGATAGCGAGAGGACATCGACTGGAACAGCTCCCAGAGGCTAGTTGTCCAGCTGTGGGGTAGCATGGATGCTAAAGAGTCTGAGAAGCCAGTGTACGTACTCTGCGATCCAAACCAGGAACTGATGTGAGGCTGCCGCACGAATATCAGGTGTTTCAATGTTATTCACTTGTATGTGGATCAGGATAACCATGTTAACAGCTCCATTTTCTTTTTTACATTAGTTTTATAATTTTTATACTGTCGTGAGGCAAATATGAACATTACTTTAACGGATTCTAATGTAATCAGCAGTTGCTCCTCATCTCAACAGTGAGAGCAGTTTTCCTGGAAGCTGACAGTGTGACAGTCTTTGCCAGGTCATTAAAGGCTGCGAATTTGTCTCTGCCTATTTCACGTAGTTTAACAAATCACAAAAACATACCTTTGAAGGTTGCCAATCCAAAGCACAAATTACATGTCATAAGTAATAAGGAGTTTAAGTGTGATTCCTTTTCATAAGACAAAGAAAAATGCTCTGAGTTGCTTCAGTGTCTATATACTCATTAAACTCTTCCTAAGCTCATTAACTTTCAGGTTCTGCCTCCCAGAAAAGATTTTGGGGAGGTATCCAGTCACAATATCCCCAAGGCTACTAACAATGTTGATAAATCTTGCAATTTTATTGTGAGTGTCACAATATTTGGTGCTTTTCCCAAGTTTCAGACACCAGAACAAAACGTTCTTGCAAAATTCTCAGCTCTCATTAAAAAGGCATACAACAAAACCAAATTCTGTTCTGCACTGTTTCACCAAAAAAGGCTTAAAACAAGTGTACGCCCCAAACTCAGAAACCAGAACAAAAATGCAAAATACTTAATTTGTATTATCTTATGAGAAAGCCATGCAGCATTGGCAATGGTTTGTTTGGCTTCTGTTACAAAGCTCAAGGAAATTCCTATACAAAGTAATCTGGTAAAAACTTACTGGGATATTTGTATTGGAAAAATAAATTTACAGGCCACGGTTGAATTAGTTTACTTTATAAATAGGACAGCTAGCAGGATTGTCTGTTCTGAGGAATGAGAGAAGGCCGACAACTAATTCAGCTACATGTTGCTTCCCCCAGCAGACACGTGCAGGAAGATATTCACCTTTGAGCACTCTAGCAAGTCCCTTTCCTTCCTTTAAGCCACTCTCCTTTTGATCGAAACTTCCCTCCTGCTCTGGGTATCAGATTCCAACACTACAGAGACAGAGGAACAGAGACCGATATAGCTGAGGAGGCACCACATCAGTTGCTGGCTCCAAAAATCTGGGGTCCTAGCTGAAGACCAGTATGTCACTCCACACAGGGCTGAGACTAGCTTGATATGTACATGGAAAGAAACTGAGGAAATGGAAGGGATTGTTTTAGTTCCTGACCCAGAGAGACTGGGGGGAAAGGATGCGTTCATTGTTCATTATTCTCCTCTTCAGTGCAGGAGATGTTCCTATTTCTGGGTGTTTTTTTCCTGAATTCTGCGATAGAGGCTATGGACGCAAGCCAGTCCTTCTATCTGTAAATAGTAAGCACAAATAACAATTTTTTATTTGGTCTTTTTATGCAAGCTTGGACACCATTTTTTGCAATTGGTGGTGACACATTAAATTGTCCCCTAAATATCATCTGATACAGTCCAGTGAAGTCTCATTGTTCCAGCACTTGCTAACACTTCCTTGAGATTAGACTGGTGTTTTTGTGGAAAACATAATTCATTAATTTTTATTTAGAAAACCTTAAATGGATCAAGACCAGCCTTCCTGAGAAACTGCCTCCTTTCTGCTGCAATTCTCCTATGCCTGAGATCAGCAGATAAACAGTAAGTAGAGCTCTTGAATCTAAGCAGGAGGTAACAGTGTGGCTGAGCTGCTGAGCTATTCTTTCAGCAGCAGCATGGATGTAGGCCAAATCAAAGTCACCGTGTAGCCACAGCCTAACCGTCGCCACGCGTGTGACAGGCAGCCTGATGGCCTAACTTCAGATTGTGGATTCCCCTGGACAGCAGAGCTGGGTTTCACGATGCCTAAATCCCTCTGAGCGTTTTGCACTCCGTGAGGCTTTCCACAAATCTTGAGACTGCAAAGCTGAAATTGCAGGTTACAGAGGTGTATGCCTAACGCAATAGCTGCTGGATGGGACTCTGAGATTTATTACAGTAGCTCTTAATTGTGATTATAAGAAAATCAACACACAATCTGCTATTGACTACTAGTTTGTCTACTGTTGGAAGACGATAGTATAATTATTTCAATAAATTAATTTCTAACCTGGTTTTTTTGCTTTTGACTAATTTGCTGGATATTAAACTAAAGGTGATGAGGTTATGTGGTTAAACATTTCTTTTATGTGGTAGCATATTCTTCCCAGCCTCTTCTACCACCTTTTCTTCCTCCCCCTCCCCTTCCCTCTCTCCTCTGCTCCATACGGACATATTTCAAAAGATGCCATTTTTGAGCTTGCAAGGAATAAGCTAATTTACATCCTTTGTTTTCATCTTCATCCAGCACTCAGCCGTTGTAGTATAACTCCCAACCTGTAAGAATAAATATTTTCTGCTTTACGCTCATGCGTACATCTACAATTTACATGCCCATGTGCCACACACCTAGGTATAAATTATTGCTAACCACTTCAATTTCAATTAAAATGCGTTTTATTAACCAATGCAGGTTTGGACTAAACTAATCAGACATTAAAAAAACCACATAGTAGGATCAAAATTCCACAGACCTTTCAAACTGCAAATTCTACCATTCAAGCAGTGGGAAAACAATACAATTACATGCAAGGGCTTGTAGAGACTTGCTTAATGCATGATGAACACGCTGACCAAATAGTCAGTCCTCCTACCTCTCTATCCCAGAAGTATCTGAAAGGAACAGGACAGCTGTAGTCTTCCTGATTTTGGGCCATCGCAGAGAATGGGATGACAGATGTTGAGCTATTCTTTCAGTGCAGGCGGGAACTCCTCTCTGTCAAACAAAGGAGATTGACAGTCTCAGAGCCCAGTTTATTTGTATAAAAAAGCCAGCTGCTTCTTTAACAGTTGAAGGCAGTATTCCTAGCATAGCGGAAAGTAGATGAATAAATTAATAACTACTAACATGATGTTATCTGTTGAATGATTCTGTGTAGAAATTCTGTAGTAATTCCACAAAAAAGTTGCATAGACTTAACACCAGTTTTCCCCACGGAATGAAATGCGTCTTTACTACTGAATGTACCGGGTTCCTAAATTTGTACTTGAAGCTGCCCCCAAGTTTTGTGTGATATCCAATTAATATTTACCACTATCATATATGAAACCCTGACTGCATCCTATATAAATAGGATAATAATTTTAAGCTTTCTGCCTCGTAGGCATTTTTTTTTCAATGGTAACAATTTCTAATTTACCGATGAATGGACTTCAACTGTTTCAGAAAATCCATGTAGCTACTCAATTTCTCTTTTATCTGCTTTTCATATAGCATGATACAAACTGATATTTAAAGGGCAGCTCTTTGCAGTGCTATTCAATTTTTCACTAGCCAAGAACATTTAAGGACGAAACAGTTTATCCCATTAAACGTAAAACTCAGTTCTGAACGGCAGTGTCTGAGTAATACAGAGTCAGCATATAGACAAATCACGGTCCGATTACAAACATTTACCAATCACTAAAACCGCGAATTCCTTCTAATTAACCCTCCTCACGCTGAGCCCTACCTATTCACACCCGAGCAGGGGGAAGCATGTGATTTACTGTTATCCACCTGCATAAGCTTTCCTTGCGTTATTTTGAAAAACTAAAATTTGGGTTTGTTGGTGATGAAAATGTGAGAAACTCCCCCAACTTCCAGCCCGGTGACGGCTCGCGGGCCGGCAGCAGGCCCGCGCCACTGCCGGTGGCGGCCTCGCCTTCCCGCCGCCCGGGGCTGCCTCCGGGCCTCGCCTCCGCACAAGGGGCGCCCGCGGCACCCGAGGCCGACCGGGGCACCGGGGCCGGCTGCCCTCCGCCGCCGGGGCGGCCCGGGAGCGGCGGGGGGCACGGGACGGCAGCGACCCAGAGGTACACACAGCCACACGGACCGCCGCCCCCGGCGGCAAATGGCGCCACCGCCCCTCACGCTCGGCGGCGACTCTCCCCGCGCCCCGGCCCGGCCCCGGGAGCCGCTGTCCCGCCCGGGCGGGGCCGCGTGTGCGCGGGGCGGGCCGGGGCCCTCACCCCGCCCGCCCCTGCAGCCGCCCCCTCCTGCCGTCAGGCAAGCGGCGGCGCTCGGAGCGCGGCGGGAAGGCGAGGCGAGGCGAGGCGCTCCGCTCCGCTGGGGCTGGCTGCGGCGGCGGCGGCGGGGCCGACCCCGGCTCCCCCCTGCGCGCCCGCCCGTGGGGGCGCCGCTCCCGCCGAGGGGGCGGAGTGGGGCGGGAGCGGGCGGAGGGGTGGGGCGGGGGGCGGTGGGGGGCTGGGCAGGGTGGGCCGCGCCGCGCCCGCCCGCGCCTTTTGTGCTGCGCCCTCCCTGCCTGTCAGCGCGGGGGGCGAGGGCGATTGCGGGGGAGGGTCGCTGCTGGTGCGAGTGTGTGTGTGTCTGCGTGCACGGCGCGGTGTGCTGGGCTCTGGGTGCCAGGGTGCCCCGTTCCCCCTCCCCGGGGAGCCAAGGCGTGAGGGGCTCCCGCAGCGGGTTGTTGTGGAGTGGCTGGCTGTCCGGGTGTGTTGGGTCAGCCTGTGCGGGAAGGTGTGTTAGAGCTTGACGTACAGGTGCATTTGGCCTGTGCATGGTCGGTGTGAGTTGGAAGAGGGGGGCAGAAGGTCACTGCTGCAGCCTGCCAGGGAAACCCAAGCTCTCCGCCTGGACTCGTGAGTCCCTCAGGCAGGTGTAAGGGTGCTCCTTCTTGATGTCCAGCCATCTTGAGCTTGGCCCAAGCATTTATCTCAGTGTTGTTTCCAGCCCAGGGACAACCCTCTCTCCCACTGTGGCAAAAGTCTGTACTTAATTCATTATTATTTTTTTCCCCCACTGTGAAACAGCCAACTACAGTAAACTTCGGCTGAGACTTTGCTCTGTATTTGAAGAACAGTTTTCCATCAGCACAACAGCGAGCAGCCTTCCAGAGGAGCGATGAGTTTTGCTACCAGCCGCGTCTGCCTTGCCAAGGGTCACTCTGGCCTTTTATCTTGTAGGTCTTGTTCAGAACAGTTGTTAGACAATTAGCTAAACATACCAGGAGCAATGGCATTGGCCTCTCCTTGTGTCGGCCTAAGTGCTCTGCGTCCGCCAGATCTAACATGTCAGCCTGTGTGTTTGCTTTGGAGCTGGGCTCCTGGACTCTGCACTGCTGTCACCCGTCCTGCCATTTCCAGAGGCCACGCTGCACCCCTTGTGTAGCAGAGCTCTTCCCCTTCACTTCCAGACCGATGTTAGTCTCTGGTTAGTGATGGCAGAAATGCTGGATCCAAAGGCCAGCTGAAGTTATTCAGAGCTTCCTGCTGGTTTAAACCAAACCTGCCTGTCCACAGTTGCCAGGTGTATAGGGCACCCTCTTGACAATGCTGGAAGAAATAGGGCAGTGATCCCTACCCAAAGAGAAACGCCCCATGTTTTGGGTTCTGGTAGAGACTGACCCTTCTGAGAAATATTCTGGGCACCTCAGCCCAAGGTGATTTAAAAAGAAATGTTAAAATGGACCCAGTCATCCAGAGAGGCGCAACATGTTAGACTGCTTCAACACAAAACCCCCAGATCTCCTGCTCATTGCATGGCTCCTGAAAGTCCTTTCTAGGTCCCAGTAGGGTTATTCTCTGCCATGAGTTCATGCGTGTCGGGGGTGAAGAGATGCCTGTGTTCAACAAGGGTAAAATCAGTGAAAAATATATCCACTGTGAGTGTGGGCAGACTGAGGTTAAGGAGAACATCATACAGGGCAAATGTCCTGGAGAGTTGAGTGCAGGGTAACATACCAGCTGGGAGAAAATCACTTTGCCAACACTAGCTACGTTCCCCCAAGCACAATCCCAGTGGTCACTTACCTGTTCCTCAAGTAACAGGAAAGAAGTGAACCTGTTGATGAAAATATTCAATGTCGTACTTCTATTCCACGGGTACTAGGTGTGGTCCTAATGAACCCACACCACATCAAGCTGGTGTGAAAAATTGGAGACCCTTGGTTTTCTAGGAATTGGCAGGCACATGGTTTATTCTTGAAGATGTGAGCGGATGTCTCCTACGATGGGAAGAAAAACGTGGCACGGATGAGGAGGTGTTGCCAGCCTCTTTCTTCAGGAGTAACTGGATTTAGGATGTGGAGGTGTGGAGGCAAGTGGGGAGGGTTAGCCAAGGTGGTCCGGACCCCCGGGGGAGGGGGACAAGATCCCTCCCGCCCTGTACAAAAGTAACACAGACCACAGGGACAAAGAAACGCCGCTCGGCAGGATCGGCCCCACCGTGGGCTCTGCCAGCCCTGGCCGGCGGCACCCGAGGAGCATTCTAGGGAAAAAGTACCTTTCCCTCGCCGGTCTGCGGGTACGGGGAGGCTGGGGGAGCCCTCGCTTCTCGCACCTCACATCTGTGTCCGCCTCGGCCATTGCCTCCTTTTAAAATACATATATTTACCTCTCGGCTCCGCTGAATCGCCTTTGAAGATGTTTACCCAGAGAGACGGCGCTGCGGCAGCACTTTATTGCAATATAATGCACTGGGGGAAAAAATAGAAGGGGCTCATTATTGTGGTTGATAAACATAGGAAAAGCACATGCCTGACCTTTCATTTGTACAATTAATTGTTCCAGCAGAAAGAAAATGAGTCTTAATTGTGCACAGCTTCCTAGAGGATCAGCTGTGTGTGCCCCTCCGCGCTCAGGGAAAATCGCTGCGAAGTTTTCCTGAAGGATTTTACTTTCCACTCGGGCAGGAAAAAGAAGAAAGGAAGATGGCTCTATCCTCCCCCCCCCCCCCCCCCCCCCCGCCCCAGGTCTCCCCCAGAGAGAAAGTACATTGAAGTATAGCCCTATTTAAGCAACCTGCAGCATTTCCTTCGGTTCCCTAAAACGCACTTTTCCTCCTGGGTTTTCAGGGCTATTGGGCTATTTCGCGCCTATAATAAGGAAATATTTTATAAAAAGCGATCAACCGCCGTTTCAGAGTTCAAGAGTTAGCCCCGACAAGCACCTTAAACCCGCGCTCTGAATTTGGCTGTCGAATCACGTTGATGGCGGTGGGTGGTCACGGTTCGGAACGGGACCCCCCAAGCCCTGCGCCGTTACCCGAACGCCGCGCTGCCCGTGGGCTCCCAAGGGGCTTAGTCACTGTGTCCTCACGCAGGAGTCTGGGCACCCAAAGCTCCGAAACGAGCCTCTTTGGCCAGTGGCGGGGAACACGACCCGCGGGGAGCGGAGGGACGGGGCGCCGGGAGGTTTGGGGCGGGTTCGGGGGAGGGAGCGACGGGACGGACCGAATTCCTCTCACAGCACCGACGGACCCGCCGGCCCCGGGGTGGGGGGAGCTGAAGCCCGCGGGAGACTGAAGTTTTGCTTCTTTCAAAACCGCCGGAAAAAGTCCTTTTGTGCGGCCCCAGTTGATGATTAATAACCCCCCGGCACCCATCCTGCCCTCGGCATCGCCCCCGCGCAGCCGCGGGGCTCAGCCCGCGGAGCGGGATCGGGATCGGGCCCTTCCCGTGTCGCGGATGAGATGCCGCCCGGAGAGTGTGACCGTCTTAAACGCACGTTTTACCGATACCGATTGTTAATCTCTAAATCACAAAGGGACACATTCTGTGCTCCTTAATAGAGCACAACGCCCATTGACTTCTATCCCATTGACTTCAGTGGGAGTTTCGCTCCATTAAGGACCGCAGAATTTGGCCTAAACTGACCGCAATAATTTTGCTGCCGGTAATGGAGCTTCAAAGCCGTCTCTAATTAGCCGACGAGCAAGAATCGTTAAACACGCCGTACGATTCGGGGGCTGCGGAACAGCCGAGCAGTCCCGCTCGGACCCGGGGAAGCCTAGGAACAGCGCTCGGGTATCATTGCAACTTCTGCGGTGACAGCTTGGGGACAAGGGTGCCTGACGAGCCACTTCGTTAGCGTGGGAGCAGGAGAAAAGAAAGCACTGAAAAGTTGTGGAAGATTTGATCAGACGCTCAGCTTTTCAAAGCTGCGTTTAAAAGAATCACAGTGTACGCCGCTGCTTCTATTTATCAAAGCTAAACCTAATTAGTTGTGTTTATCCATAACCCGCAGCACTCCTAACGAGTTATGCTAAATCCCAGGGTGCCTCCGAGCAGCGAGGAGCTGCGCTTGGGGCTGGGATGAGTTTCACTACGATCTGGCACCTTCACGTCTAGCTTTCTGACTAGCAGTTTTCCGAGTACGGGGGGGAGGAAGGGGGGCGGAGGGGGAAACACGACGGAAACAAACTCAATCCGCTTCGGCTGAATTCAGCTGTAAGGGCGCTTTCACCACACGACGCTCCTGCCGTTTGTGGGCACAATCTCCTTCCTCAATTCCGCGGCTGTAAATCCAGCAGCGGGAAGAAATATCTCGCAAAGATTGTTATTTCATAGCCTGATTCCTAGGGGTGTATACACCTACATTTAAATCCCTGCAGACGGTCTATTACCTGTAAATTTTAATTTGGAAAACACCATTTTCCTCTTGGGATAAAATATTCAACCGGCGAGAATGGTGCAAAGGCTTTCGACCCTTCAAGGTGGGATGCGGCAAGAAAAAAATAAATACAGTTGTTAAATAGCATAAACTTCTACTGGGATTCCGTAAAATCTTCTCGAAGAACTAACCCATATGAGAAGAAAAAGCGCCCGAAGTCTCTAGGCATGCCCAGTGCATTTAGTCACCTCCTTTTTAAAAAATGAGCTCGGAAGTTTTGGTCAGTATTCTAGGCAAAATATGCTCAACAGATGATAGCGGAGATGCAGCCAGAAAACAACTCCAGCTATTTAAACTGCCAAATGAGACATAAAGCCGCATTGTAAAAATCATCTGGAAAACAGGTTTTCCTATTGAAGTCGCTATGTGTTAATTACTGTGATCTGGAAGAGCTCTGTATCTAAACGCCTGGAAGCCGACTTTCACCCCGCATATGTAAATGAAGAAAGTGCTGAATCTAAGCCAGAGGGTTCATGTTCGGATTCATTTCCGTGCATGCCTAGACATTAATATGTGTTCATGTAGGGTTCGTACAGTACGAGGTGTTATTTCCTTATAAAGAAACACCAGGTCTCGCTTTCCATTCTCCTTACAAAATTATTCGCATTATTTATGCTACATTGAGCGATCTAATTTCTTCGTGATAGTCAGCTAATTGCTCTGGCAGGTAATTAGAAGCGGTTTACAACGCAAAGGGCTTTTGCGGTGCCCCTCGGATTATTAAGTTGCTCTGTAAATTATACCATATTTGCCGAAGAGAGGGAGGGGGAAGGGGCTGACGGTCTTTTGAGAAGTTCTTCTCCCGCGATCAGAGCTTAAACACGTCCCCGTCCCCCCGTCGTCCCCCCCCCCCAACATTTAAAAAAATGGGGGGAGGGGGCTCTTCCAGGGCTCGGAGTCGAATTATTCTCAAGCACGCGATCTGAAGCCCATTTTGTTCGTGCTCACTGGTCCAGAATAACTTGGCCATAATGGCCGGGAATGGGCCAGGTCTGCAGCAAGCTTCCTGCGCCCTGGCAGTATCCAGCAGGCATGTGGGAAAAGAATGGCTTAAATGGGGACATCTGTTCAGTGTTGCTCATCTCGCTCCTGCGGCCAGGTCGGGTTAAGAGAATAACCTGTTCGCCACCTTGCCTCCTTCCCGCTGCTCGCCTGCCTCCCCTCCCTCTCCCGTCAAGTTAATAAGGCTGCTGGGGGGGGGGAGGCGGGGGGGGCGGGAGGGGGGTGACCTAATTGCTCTGCCATATAGGCAAATAACGACAGGGAAAGGTGGCAGCTACATTGTAAGAGGAACAGTAAATACATCAATATTAGGGTCTCTCAAGTCAGATCGCAGGAGTTCTGCATTCAAGAGAAGGCTGCGGTGCGCACTGAGTGCGCGAACCAACGTGGGCAAAACCTTCCTGGCTTAGCGCTCCGAAGGTACGTCTTTCCCGGAGGACCAGGGCTCCTTCCGCTTCGCAGACGGCAGCAAGCAAAGATCTTTTTTTTTAATTATTATTATTTTTTTTTTCCCTCCCAGATCGACACTTCCGTGCAGTTGGCAGCACATATAAATAAATAAATACATACATAGATGCGTGGAAAGCTTTTCCTTTTCCTCTATGTTCTCTGCAGGCTATGAATTTGGGTGCTGTAGAATTCGTATATGCAAGTGCCTATCACACCCACACATGTTATGTACGCGCGCATGCATATGTACATATTTCTATGTTTATATATAAATAGCATGCATTTCGGGGCATGACCCAGCTTCAGGCAGCCTGTCTGATGGGAACGTCCTGTCTTGCACACCGATTTTTCAACCGTTTACTGTATCTTGTCACCCGTTTGTAAAGCTTGTACAATGACTTGAACACATGTGTGGTTAAACCATCGGACCCAGAGCAGCTCCTAGATTATTTGTAATTAAACACAATTCCCAAAGTAACATTTATCTTCCCGAAACTGCGATTGCAATTGTCAGCCGTCTGGAGGAGACGCGGGGTAATCTGGAAGCATTACCTCCTCTCCTAACGGAGCAGAATGAAAAGAAATCAATATCGCCGAGGAGAAGAATTTAGTAGCTTTTAACTGTAAGTGGTGCCTGGGAGAAACCGATATATAATAGGAAAAAACAGAAAGCAGCTTAAACAAATCTATTCTAGGAAGGACCGAAGCGACCGGCTCTGCCCCGCCCGGGTGCTCGCTCTCCCCTCCGGCGCCTCCCGGTACTTACATGACCGCCCAGGAACCGCCGATGCGTGCACAGCGATAACGTACCGGGGGGGCTGGGGGGGCGGCGGGCAGGGGCAGGGAATAAAGGGGAGAAGAAGGAGGAGATGCGGATCGGACCTGGGCGCACACCGGCAATGTAAACAGGGCGGGTGTGAAGGTGCCTCTTCCTCTCCCTCCCCAGGCACGCACACACCAGCATGTGCACGGCGTCTTCCCGGGCTAATCTAATTACAGGGACCTTGCAGAAGCGCAGCCAGCTTGCTGCTGCTTGTTTTTTTTTTCTTTTTTATTTTCCTTTTTTTTTTTTTTTTGACACAGGCCCAGGCAAATAAATAAAAGAATAAATGCCGAAAGACATCGACGCGAACCCCACCCCCCCGCCTCCGCCGGCTGCCAGCGGGCAGGTCGGCGTGTGCCCTCGCCAAAGAGGAGCCCGGGCTGCGCAGGGCATCTTCCCGCTGCCTGCGCGGGGTGGGGGTTGGGGGGGCAGCCAGGCCGCGCATCCCTGCGCCGCAGCCCGGCTGCGAAAGGCAGGGCGGGCAGCGGGACGGGGAGCACGGCAGGGTTAGCAGGTACTTGGAACAGACATCTTTGCGCTGCTGGAAGGAATAACGCCGGTAACCTACATAGCAATAGATGTGGGCACCCGCGCACAGGCACAGCCTGCTGTCGCTGGGTTGCACCGGGTGCCCGACTGCGAGCCCCGGTCGACGAAAGTACCCAGTAAGGCAGTGACAGAAGCGTCCCAGGTAAACCACAGCAATGCAGAGGTGCGAATGGATGTTAAATAACGACATTAATCACCCCCGCTTTGCTCAGTAACCGCCAGGCATCGCACGGTCCTTTCTGGCCGGTGGCTGTTTCGTTTGCGTGCTGTTCCCCTTTTCCTCTCCCTGTCCAAGTCGAGCCCTCCTGCGCCTGGAGAGCTGGTTGTCACCCCTCGGTAAAATCTTCCAGGTGACAGCTTCCAGGTGAAGGTGGCGGGTGGAGGGGACGCCTCCTGCCCCCCCCACCTCCCCGGGGGCGGCGGGCGCGGCAAACCCGGGGGGGAACACCGCGGCTCCCAGCACACGGAGCCCGGGGAGGGCGAGGGCAAGGCCCCCCGTCCAGCGGCTTTTCCCCGTGGAGATGAGGGGAGCGGAGCTGGGAGGCACTGGGCGTCAAGCAGCCAAGGCTTCCCCCTCGCTGGACTCTTGCAAGGCAGCGGAGCGGAGCCGTGCAGCCGGGGAGGCATGAGGTGGGTCAGGCTCTAACGTGGGCGCCCGTAAATTGGCGCAAGGGTGGCCTGAAAGGCGCTCCCTCGCTAATACTGACATTCAACGTACGCCGTGGTCAGCAGTCAGGTTAATCTTTCCAGCTATGCCTTTTCAAATAGCATAGACCTCTCTTTCCCCAAAGAGACCCCCCCCCCCGCCCCTCCTCCCCGACACCCCGGTAGGGCTGTCTGCAGACAGACAAGGACCCCTGGAAAGGCGGGCTGTCCATCCCTCTGTCTGCTCGCCGTCCGCAGCGCGGAGGGTCGGGGCTTTCTCCGAGGAAAATCCCCCCTACACCCCCACACCCACCCCCGGAAAGGTTAACGACAGCTATCCTTGAGGCTAAAGTTCCGAGATTGCTAATGTATATTGTAGACACAAGATGTTAGGTAGACTTGAGCAAGTTGTTCCCAGGATGTAAATTAGGTCCCAAAAGCTGTTGTCCAAATCGAAGAAACAGAGAAATTAATCTGGGAGACTATCCATCATAGCCTGTAATAAAGGGAGCGACATGGATGAGACAGATGATATGATTAAGGAGCTGTGGTCGTTTTAATTAACTTTTTGCTGTCCTGTAATGATCAAACTGGTCAACAGACCCGGTCAATAAGCATGTTAATATCAAACAAATAAAACCAGGGATGATTAAAAACCTCCTGGTTTATTAAATTTGAAATTCAAATGAAATTTATGCTGCAGATGCATACAGAATGCTAATAGATTTTAGCTTTATTGAGAGTGGATCCCACAGGTTTTCAAGAAACAGCACGAACATTTATCTATTCCCGTACATTAAACTTCAAATGGGGGGAAAAAAAAAAGTTTTAATTAATTTCGGGAAAACCTCTCCTTGCTGGCTCCCCCCCCCCCCCCCCCCCAATATTATGTTGATGTACTGCACCCTTAAGTGCAGTGGTCAATAACGCAAATGCAAACAAAATTGTAAGCTTCCTTAAATCCTTTGCCCAGCAGGCAATGTATACAAAGGGGGAAGGTTACAGATGTTTCCGTGGCGAATTCAGAAAAGATCAGCTCACCGCTCTCAAAGTTCAGAAGCTGCTGCTTTTCCAGTTTCAGGGAAATTATCAGAGTAGCAGGAGGATGCCACTGGCAGGAGTTTTGTGATTTCTATTCAGTTCTGAGGTATCTGCCTTTTTCCTCCCTCTTTGTTGAGTTCCCTTTTAAAGACTCCCACGACTATTTTTACAACGACTTTTTCGTAATTTCCACCACGGTGCTTCTAAAGGAAAAAGTGCACTGAAAATTAAGGACTTTCGGCCCCAAATCAAAAGAGCCGGGGCAAGCATCGGAACAAGCGACCACGAAAAAAGATCAAGAAAGAACACGTTTCCTCTGGGCAGACAAGTGCAGACAAAATACGGATGCGAATGGGAGAGCCAGCCGGCGAGACTCTCCTAAAAAGAGATATATCACTAACGCCTTCTCCTTCCCCGGTGGATGGCAAAGTCTCTCAGACTTCCCGGGGCTGAAAGGAATGCGTGTCGATCTCTTTACCTAACCTGGCACACCACAAAATGCGATTTTCTGTTCCTCTAAAATATAATGCTCACGATGCTTGTTTTGCTCTTACGCCTTTCTGATCTATGTCTTAATAGTTCCTCCCCTCCTCCAGTAGATAAAGGAAGTAGAGATAAAAAAGTTAATAAGCATTCATACAAGGGAGTATCTCCGGGAAATGTTCTTCCCCTCTTCGCGGGTGATAGTATTGATTAAATTAAACCCGAAATTTAAACAAGTGTGCATTAGGTCTGTAAAATGAATATCATTATAGAAGGAGACCAAAGCAATGAAGTTAATTCTTTTTTATTTGTTAAACGGAGTTCCCTCCTTCCCCCACCCCTTCCTCCTTCTGGGCTGGCCTGTCACGCCTTCTCAACAGGCTAAAATCATTCAGAGCAGCTCGCGGAGAGAAACGCGACATTTATGGTAACCGTCAGCCTTCAGAGAAAGAAAGCAGTTCATTAATTTACTTCACTCTTACTTCAAAGTATGATAATGTACGTTCCCCCCTTAATCAATAGATATGATGGACAGTCAATATCCCCACGACACGGAAACGGGTCAAAACCGAGGCCGAGAGAAGGAGAAAAACAGTTTTTGCTTCCCCACGAAGCAAAGGGCCGTGAGGCGGTTGCTGGGGAAAACCCGCGGGGGTGAGAGCACCTGGCTCCGCCAGGGTCTGGGGACAGCGGAGGGAGGGGGACAGCAGCCAGAAGTCGCCTGAAGTGGGGGTGCCCCCCCCCACCAGCCGCCGCTGCGACAAGGACCGAAAGAAACGGGAGAGAGAGGACTGAGTAGAGGGGAGCGGGGTGGGGGGACCCCGCGGAGGACTGGGGTGCTCCCGCAGTCTCCTCATCGTTGCGGTAATAACAGTAACGCTGAGCGGATGAGGACGATGATATAAAAATCCAACCAAATGTAAAACGCTCAAAAAATAACCCGTGTCAGATTACGCGCACAGGGTGGGGGGACGGTGGGTGGTGGAAAGGGGCGGCCGGGACGAAGCCGCCGGACCCGGGGCGAGGGGCTCCTGCGGACCGGGACAGGGACCGTGGCCCGCGCCTCTCGACGACGTGACTGCGTGAGGTCATCAGCGCCGTCGAGCCCCCCGCGGGGGGCTCGACGGCGCTGATGACCTCACGCAGTCACGTCGTCGAGCGAGGCGGCGGGGCCGGGGATTGGCTGGCGGCGGCTCAGCGGCACTTCAAAGCCGGCGAGGGAGCTACAATTGTGGTGGAATGGGCGGAACTGATCATTGTATTGCACACCTCTAAAAAAAACACTGCCTCTGATTTATCAATATAAAAAAGATCCTCTGAGAGGAGGGCACTTTTGTGTGATGGCAACTTCACTTCTAGGGGTGAGTCTAAGGATTTTTTCTCTTGCTGGTTTAATTAGTTTCTTTTTATTGTCGATTGGAGGGGGTTAAAATAACCCCTGTCTTGACCGGGGCTATCAGTCTCCTCTATTCAGCCTTTTTTTTTTTTTTTTTTTTTTTTACCTTAAGTACAAGTGAGTTTACGAGAAAAGAAAGAGCGAGAGGGGGAAAAGGGGGCAGAGTCACTTTTCAGCGAGCAGGAAAAGGTTTTAAGGGCATTTGTAGAAACAACCTACAGCGCCTGGGCTGTGCTGTTCCTGTGCCCCCGGAGAAGTGGCCTTTCTTCTTTACATGTGACTGCTGGAAGGAAAAAAAAAGACACCCCCCCCCCAAAAAGCGCCCCAAAACCAAACCCCAGCACTATCGTTTTTCGTGCGCAATTTCTAATTTGCAAGAGATTGTGGCTTTTTATTTCCCTTTAAAATAACACAGCCCGCCGTGTCCAGCAGGTACGTTGAACTTGTGTATACATACATATGTACATATGTTAAATTTTATATATATATATTTAATTATCGGTGGTACGTAAATAAGGCTTTTTTTTTTAAGGAAGCATTTTTTTTAAAAAAAGAGTAATTCGATAGTCCTGCTATTCTGTATTTAAGAAAACTGTTTTACTGGCCTTGAGGGAAGGGGACCGGCCAGATCCCCGGGAAAGAGAACAGGCTGAACCGTAGCTGCCGCCGTGCCGGGGGCATCTTCAAAGCTACCGTAACAGGGGCAACTTTTTCCCCCCTCTCTTTTTTTCCCCCCTTTTTTAACCCTTCCTGAGCTCCTCCGTGGGATGAGGGTTGGATGGTGGAAAAACAAAAAGCCCGGGAAGGCGCTTGGAGGCAGAGCCGCCGTGCCGGCTGCGGCGAAGGGACCCTCCTCCCGCGGGAGTCGCGGAACTTCGCGCCCGGGGCCGGGCGGCGGAGCGGAGCCAGGAGCGGGGCCGGGAGCGGGGCCGGGAGCGGGCGGCGGCGGCGGCGGGCGGCGGCGGGGCCGCTCCGTCCCTGACGCCGGCGGGGCGGCCCCTCTCCCCTCTGTGCCCGCAGGAGGAACCGCGGGTAGGCTCCACGCCGCTGGCCATGCTCGCCGCGACCTGCAACAAGATCGGCAGCCCCAGCCCCTCGCCGTCCGCCCTCTCGGACAGCGCGTCCTCCTTCGGCAAAGGCTTCCACCCCTGGAAACGCTCCTCCTCCTCCTCCTCGTCCTCGGCGGGCAGCTGCGGCGCCGTGGGCTCCGGCCTCCCGGGCTTCGGCGTGGCGGGCGCGGCGCGCAACGGCTCCTCGGCGGCGGCGGCGGCGGCGGCGGCAGCGGCGGCGGCGGCCGCCCTCGTCTCGGACTCGTTCAGCTGCGGCGGCTCGCCGGGCTCCAGCGCCTTCTCCCTCACCTCCAGCAGCGCGGCGGCCGCCAGCTCGCCCTTCGCCAACGACTACTCCGTCTTCCAGGCGCCGGGCAGCGCCGGCGGCGGCGGCGGAGGCGGCGGCGGCGGGGCGGCGGGGCAGGAGGCGGCGGCGCACCAGCCCGTCTTCATCTCCAAGGTGCACACGTCGGTGGAGGGGCTGCAGGGCATCTACCCGCGGGTGGGCATGGCGCACCCCTACGAGTCCTGGTTCAAGCCCTCGCACCCCGGGCTGGGCGCCGGCGAGGTGGGCTCGGCGGGCGCCTCCAGCTGGTGGGACGTGGGGGCCGGCTGGATCGACGTGCAGAGCCCCAACGGGGCGGCCGCGCTGCCCGGCTCGCTGCACCCGGCGGCCGGCGGGCTCCAGACCTCGCTCCACTCGCCGCTGGGCGGCTACAACTCGGATTACTCGGGCCTGGGCCACTCGGCCTTCAGCAGCGGCGCCTCCTCGCACCTCCTCAGCCCCGCCGGGCAGCACCTCATGGACGGATTTAAGCCGGTGCTGCCCGGCTCCTACCCGGACTCGGCCCCCTCGCCGCTGGCCGGCGCCGGGGGCTCCATGCTGGGGGGCGGCCCCGCCGCCCCGCTGGCCGCCTCGCCGCGCTCCTCCGCCCGCCGCTACTCGGGCCGCGCCACCTGCGACTGCCCCAACTGCCAGGAGGCCGAGCGGCTGGGGCCGGCGGGGGCCAGCCTGCGGCGCAAGGGGCTGCACAGCTGCCACATCCCCGGCTGCGGCAAGGTCTACGGCAAGACCTCGCACCTGAAGGCGCACCTGCGCTGGCACACGGGCGAGCGGCCCTTCGTCTGCAACTGGCTCTTCTGCGGCAAGCGCTTCACCCGCTCCGACGAGCTGCAGCGGCACCTGCGGACCCACACGGGCGAGAAGCGCTTCGCCTGCCCCGTCTGCAACAAGCGCTTCATGCGCAGCGACCACCTCAGCAAGCACGTCAAGACCCACAGCGGCCCCGGCGGCGCCGGCGGCCCCGGCGGCGGCGGCCCCGGCGGCGGCCCCGGCCCCGGCGGCAAGAAGGGCAGCGACACCGACAGCGAGCACAGCGCGGCCGGCAGCCCGCCCTGCCACTCCCCGGAGCTGCTGCCGCCCCCCGAGCCCGGCCACCGCAACGGCCTGGAGTGACGGGCGGAGGAGGCGCGGGGCCGCCGCGCCCCCCCCGCCCCGCCGCCCCCGGCCGCCGCCGCCCCCCCGGGCGCGCAGCCCCGCGGCGGGGGGACGCGGACACGTAAGTAGCCGGCGCGGTTCGGCAGGGACCGCGCTGAGCCCCCGCGGCCCGCCCGGAGCCCCCCACGGGGCGGGCGGTGCGGCCGGGCCGCGCAAGCCCCGCGACGGGGGCGGGGGAGCTGCTGGGTGAGGGGCGAGAGCCGCGGCCGCCCCCCCTCCCCTGCGCCTAGAGACCCCCCCCCCCCACCCTGTCGGGTTGCCTTTAGAGCGGAAAAGAAACCCCATTCCCTCTCGCTCTCCTGCTGGGAACCGGCCCGCGCCCCCTCCCGCCGCCGGCGCCGGTGCAGGAGCGGTGCCGCGGCCGGGGCTGCCCGCACGGGGGGCTCCGACGGCAGCGCCCGCCGGCCGCGCTCCTTGGCCCCGCACAGCGCCCGGCTGAGACTCGGAACTGCCCTCCTCTCGTTAACTGCTCAAAGCCCCTCCGCTCCCCGCGACCGGAGCGGCAGGGTGCTTCCCCGTCCCCCCACACCCACCCCCCCTTCCTTTTTTTTTAATTTTAACAAATCGTTTACCTCCCCGAGTCCAAATTTCCTTACGTTTGCCAGCGCATTTGTATAATTCCTACAATTTGAGTAGGAATCGCGAAATACGCTGAAAAGAATTAGGATGAAAGTCGTATATTTTTTAACTCCAAACAAATGAAGAAGCACCGTGGGTTTCAAGCGAAGCTGTAGTTCCAATGCCAAAAAGGGAGGCGGGGGGGGGGGGATAGGAAAAGAAAATATTTGTAAAATACGTCTGAACCTATAGGTTTGTACAACTGGGGAATCGTTCTAGATTAGCTAACAATTAAATATAACTCCACCAATGTATCGGTGTGAGGTGCAGTTGTCCAGGAGACGATTTTGTATAGTATTTTTCTTGTAAATTACTTCCAGTAAATATTTGAAAATATATTGAAGTACACTTGAGCTTTTTTTTTTTTTTAATTTTTATTTCTTTTCCTGTCACGAGAAAGCGTTACTGTTGCAGTCCTGGTTCACTGCATTCTTTTTCTGGACTCATTCCTTGAAGTGTGCGTCAAATCTCACTTCAGGATATAGGTTTTGCTTGAATATTAATTTAGGTAGGCATACAACTGTAATTAAGCAAACAATATTTGATAAATGTTGAATGACATTTAATTTAATGGAGCATGTACTTATTTGCATTTGCTGGCAGTTCAGGTATAGTTACAGTGAGAGTTCTCCTATATTTCATAAAGTGGGTTTGCCACGACCCATGTATTAAATAAACTGTCCAAGTGAAACTGAACTAACGTTGGCCTATGTGTATTTCCTGAAAATAATATTGATAAATGTTAATAAACACTCCTGACACTACGTTAGAGGTTTGCAAAGCTGCAAACTAATTGTCTCATTGTAATGTTGAAATAATTTGGATATTTCACATTGAAATGGAAAGCCCTTCGCTGGAACATTTTAGATTTGCATTTTAAATGCATGAAATGTAATTGATTTTTATCTGTAATATTTTAAATGGTATTAATAAAACTCCAGATAAAACATTCTACCTTAGGTCAGCCAATTGTTTTTCTTCTTTTCAATTCCATCGTTACAGGCAGTGATTGACTTTGAACCAATATGACATGAGTCTGTTCTCTAGAGTTTCTGAGAGAAGTGAAAATACAACGAATTCAGTCCCGTTGTAAATTGCAGCCCCTAACGAGAGCAGCTTGGAGGCGTTAAAATGAATAAGTGGGCATCCTGCTTCGTGAAGGCACTAGGAGAGGAAACTAAAGGAAAGGCATTAGCAACTTTTTTTAAATTTTTTTTAAAAAAATATTTTTATCAAACTGGCGATGCGGTGCCTCTCGGAAACGGCGTGGGTACGCGGGACGGCTTTGCGTACACCTCCCTCTCGGACTGTACGCCTCGCACCGCCCCGCATCCATTGCGAGGGCGATTTAATACTGAAATGCTGAGGGTCATTATTGCTTTAAAAGACAAAATAAAAAGTACACCGCCGCTTTTATTTTCAGGCGAGGTGGTTGTGGCTGGGAGCGAGGCTAATTGCCCTAGAGAGCGCTGGCTGCTGCGGGACTCGGGGTGGGGGGTGGGGGGTGGGAAACTTCGCGGTTGTGCGTGAAAACTCCCCTCTTGCCCAGGGGCGTTTTCCTGCAGGAGCCGGAACGGGGGCGATTTCAAGGGCTGCGGGGTGCTGCCAACCAGCCGCTCCCGTGCTGCCGCCCTTGCCGTGTCGTTTAAATCCTGTCCGCAGAAAAGACCACACTGGTGTTTTCTTGAACAGGAAAACACCATTGCGAGAGTTTCCTAAAAACTAGTGTCTTTTGCCTGAGATGGAAAAGGAGTTACGGCATTTGCTTAGGGTTTTGGCAAAAAACCCCAACCTACTAACGCTTTCCCTTAACACTTTTTTTTGTTTGGGGGGGGACACACGTGGGGGAAGTGTTGTTCTTGTTTGGAAATCTGGCCTCTTGGATTACATCGGGAGGCGATGCTCACTCTCCGGGTGCTGAAAAATCAGGGCTAGAGCATGGAATCTGCATAGCAGAAAGATCTTTTGTGCGCACTTGTAAAGCACATTATTAGCGATAACCTAAACAGCAGGTGTTACAATGTGGAGCAAAAGAGTGAAGAAGTGTCAACCCCAGATGCGTGGAAGATTTTCGTTCTCTGCATGGTGTAGGGATTAGAAGGGGCTTTTAATGTCCACTGGAAACAGGAGTTGTTCTGGTTGAGTTTCTCTGAGCTGCTGCATTTGCTTCATTACAGATGCAACCATCAGAGGCCTGCAAAGTTTCCTACGAAACAAAGCAACAGTTTGCTCTGCTTTTTTTTTCTTTCTTTTTTTTTTTTTTCTTGATGCCCTGTCAATGGAGTGGTGCAGCAGCACCAGCTTTCCCCAGTGGGAGCGAGAGGCAGTGTTTATGTTACCTGGAGGTTTCCGTCCTGATGGAACAGGTTGAGCACCAAGTGAAAAGGGAAGGGAAACAGAGCAGTGGGTAACTCCTAGTACTGCTTCTCTGATAACCCCCTGAAAAGAAAGCGCTACCAAAAATGCCACTAGCCAGGAGCTTGCTGGCTTGTTTAGGGTACTGGTTGCTTCATCTCAGGGCAGCCTGGCAGTGGGATAGAGCTGGTGATGAAACTCATCCTTTCCCCGGGAAGGAGTGCGTGTTTCTGCTGCTTGAGAGCTGTTGGTTTGGATCTGGGCTGTGTGAGAACACACGTATTTTTTTCTTTCTTTTTTTTTTTTTCCAGCAAAACCCTGCACTTGAAGGCTGAATAGCTCCTTTTTGTAGTTGATTTACTTTTACTAAACCCTTCCAGATAAGGGCATTGAGTTGTTTGATAGGAGCCGGGAACTTGTCCCTGCGTTGTGCAGATCAAGGTAGAGTTAAACTAGTTTGCTGACCCCCAGGTCAAACCGGTGTCCATCAACTTACCTTCCAACTGCCTTCAGATGATTGTGGCCATTCCCGTTTGCTCTCTGACCTTTTAAGTCTCTCCCCTTCAAGCTTATAGCAATGTCTATCGAATTTCGTGTCCTGCTTTTCCCATTATTCCAGCTTTTCATTGTCATTTTCCAGTTTAAATTTTCAACAGAGCAGTGGTGGGAGATGTGCACAGCTGAAGCGATTTAAAACACCGCTTCATTTTTCCCTGCCATGGTGCCTTTCCTGCTACCCTCGGCCTGTGCCTGCTGAGACTAAACAGCGATGAAAGGGTGTTGGCTTCTCCTCTGCTTCCAGTCTAGGAATGTGAAAGTAGAAAGCAAGAAGTGAAATCTCAAATGCTTTAATTGTGGATGTGATGGCTAATCCAGCCATCAACACGTTCACAGCTGTAAAGGTGGTGGAATAAGGATACATGATGCAGTCCAACAAATCTTTCAGTACGAATGGTTGTAAGTATGCACTTGCCAAAACCTGCCACACTTCGGTTACATTCCGTGAAGCGACCTCTTGTTTAGCTTTGGGAGGAAAGAACTGGGAGAAGGTGTGAACAAATTAGCTGTATGGCTGCTCAGCGTTTCACCAGTTTTATGATAAAAGGACAAAATGCTTTTCCTGTATCAGAATAACTTTGTGCTTTGTGTTTCTTAGTGTAAAACAGGGTCTGCTTTCTTAGCTCACTGCCTTACACTTTGCTTTATTACCCTGAAGATATTAAAAAAAAATCCTCAACGTTTCCATGGAGGAAAGCACATTCTGCAATATCTGCTTTAAAACGTAGAACACCAATTTTTTGACTACTCTGTGTGTGGCATCTTTTCAAGCTAGCTGGCCATCTTGTGCTAAGGCATATGGGAAAATTTTTACACCTCAGGAGAGTGTGCATTGAGAAAAACTGCACAATTTAGGACAATTACTGCGTTTCCAGTTCTATGGTTTTCTAACTGCCGCTTGGAGTTACTCACTTTTTTAAAAAAGGGATTGGGGGAATAGGGGATAAAGGCAAGCGATATTGCACAGAAGCTTTAGTGGGACACTCTAAATACAGAGTAACTTCATTTTACACTTCTGGATTTTGAAACAAACCGGGACCCCACATTACAACTTGAGCGGTGAAGAATTTTGCAAGAAGGGTATTTATATTGCCTGTAAGGCTGGGTGAGAGGCTGGATGATGGACCCATCTCCTGGGGAGCAACTTCGGTCTTGGCAGTTGGAGATTTCTGTTTTCCAGGCTGAGTGATATTGCTCTGCAAAGTGCAAAAAGCAGTCACAGAGCACCACAACTTTTGTCGGTGGCCCCAGGGCTGCGGTGCTGCGGGGCAGCCCCTGGTCGCGGCCGGGGCCGCGGGGCTTCCCTTTGGGTCAGGGATGGAGAAGGGAGGTTTGTGTGCTTGTAAGACTGCAGCTCGTCAAATAGTGACACAGAAACTTTGTCTTTGGTTAGGGAAAGAGTGATGGATGGGCAGGAGGCTCCTTTTGAACAGCTTTTGCTCTTGTGGAGATGTAACGCCGTGCAAGTTTCCTTTGGGGGCAAGGGGGAAATAATTATAATCTTTTGCCGGCAACGCACTGTACTTCATGCCTGGCCATACCTCTTGGGACAGGAGTATGTGTATGTGTGTGCTTATATACGCGGTGCAACCTCCAGCTGCCCCCGCGTTACAAGCGCGCCTTCCACTGGCAATAAAGCCGGCCACTCGCCCATCCCGGTTGCTGCTGGGCGGCAGGCTTTGCACCTCGCCTGGAATTTCTCCCCATCGCTGCAGGGCTGCTTCTTTCGGGAGAGGGGAGCTGCCTCCCCATCCCTCCCCTTCCCTTCTTCTGTCTCGGCTCCTCACCTGGAATTTCTCCCCATCGCTGCAGCGCTGCTTCTTTCGGGAGGAGGGAGCTGCCTCACCATCCCCCCCCCCCCCCTTCTTTTTTTTTCTGCCCCGGCACGGACACGGACACGGACACGGACACGGACACACAGACACAGACGCACGCAGGGGTGCGGGGGCGGCGTGGCCGGTCCTGCCGCGGACTCGCAGCGCCACCCGGCGTGTGCGCCCCGTCGGCGGCCGCTCCCATCTCCTGCCCCGGGGCTGCCCCGCGATTCGGGGTGGGGGGGGTGGGGGGACACCGAGCTGCTCCCACCCAGGGGCAGAGGAGGGGAACCCTCGCTGTCTGCGCGCAGCTCCGCGGATGACCCGTGTGATGCCGGCGGGGACGGGCGGGAGGAATCTGCGCCTCCCACCCGTCCCCGCCGGCATCACACGGATCCTCGCACCGGGCGCCGATGTGCGGGTGTGTGGATTTTGCAGGAATATTTCCTGGGATGCTGGAGTGGGGACTACCGCTGAGCTGTCGACCCCATCCCCCAAAACCAGCACCCCGCCATCTGCGAGACTAAGTGAGGCTTCGCAGACACCAGCGGCAAGTGTCCTTCAAACTCTTTTTTTTTTTTTAAACTCCAAATCACAGCCAGTTCCAGTTCGCCCCCCCCCCCCCCCCCCCCCCGGAAAAAGAGCTGTCCTCTCCTCCCCTCCTTGCCCTGCTCCCCCGCCCCTCAATACAACACTCCGCGATGCTTTTTGGGTAGGTGGGATTATTTATTTACGGAGATAATAGTCTGCGGGCAGAGGCGCAGCTCCCCGCCTTTACGCGAGAGCAAATCTCCGTGGATTCGCCTGGAAATAAATGAGAGGGGGAAGGTACCTGCCGCCCCCCGCCCCGACTCTGCCGAGCACCCAGCAAAACGGGGCAGGACGATGTCCTCGTCGCAGACGAAGAGACGCTGGAAATGCAAAAGCAGCCATTAGGGCAGGATTTGGGTTCTGGTTTAGGTGTTACATCCCCGAGTTCTTTGAAAGCTACGGGGGGAGAGGTGACAGGGTGACGAGGGCTTTTGACTCTGTTGCTAAACTCATTCGTGTCGTTTAATGCTAGGTCGGGGGCGGCTTTTGTGCGAGTTATGTTGGGGAGAACTCAGCCCAGGAGGGACGCTTCAAAGTACTTTCCTACATTTTGTAAACTTGGCTTCTTAGTGTAGTTCGGGTGTTCGCTACCCCGACCCGTGCGTGCGAAAGGCAGAAGTGTATTCCTGCCGATTAAAGTTGCTCCACACTTAATTAACGCTCCTCCCGAGCTAGCAGTCTTCTTAGAAAGTTTTTTTAAAAAATTATTTTTTTTTTAAATCAAAGACTACAGCAACCGGTTTGGCAGGGCTAAGCGGGGAGCCGGGCAGGGACGGGGCGGCGGTGGCGGCGGCTGCCGGGGCTCGGCGCTGTTGCCGGGGGCGGGGGGAGACTGCGGCGGGATGGGCACACCGAGCAAAGGTGTCCTCTCACAGGCAAAGTGGCCAGCAAAGGAAGTACCTTCAGCCTGCAAATGAGGTGTCGAAGTACTAACGCCGCCTGCTTTCCTGCCTCCGGCTGCAAGGAACAGACGATCAGATTTGGAACTACTCAGAGGAAGAAGTTTTAATGCTCGGGACTGCAGGGGCTTTCCCCTCTTCGCTGCTGCCCCTTCTTACACAGCCCTCTCATGTTTTTAACCCCTCTGTCGCCTCCTGTCCTCCACTCTTCAGAGATTTTTTTTTTTAAGTGTTCGTACCTGAAGATCAGACATGAATGCCTGGCAATAGGTATGAGGATTTTCTTCTCCATTAAAGTAATCGATCTGTTGTGAAGATGTTGCTTATCCCTGCAAACCTTGCCTATTGAAAAACAAACCAAAAAAATAAAAAAAAAACCCTCCAACCCAAACACCAATCCCAAAAGCCCCCAAACCCCAAAACCTCCCCAAACCCCTCCAGCAAACAATTGCATTCTCAGTCGCCAGATGAGCCCTGTGCTCCTCGCCTCCAGCAGGGGAAAGCAGGCAAGCCACAACTATTTGCCTGTAGCCATTGCTGTTCTTTTCCAGATAAATATAAATTACTTATACGGTGAAGTTGCTGAACAGCAAAGGGTGCTAGGCTGAGTGAGAAATTTAGCTGGGCTATGGAAACAGGCTGTCTCAGGGACAAAATCCCTAACTGGTAAGAAATTGGTACCTGGAATGTCAGTAAGAGGCTGTATCGCTGTCTGCTGTGAGTGTTTGCTTTGCTTTGGATAGTCGAACCATTGCCACGCTAAGAATGGGGTTTAATTTGCTTATCCATATACATATGAAAGGACAAAGCCGAATGGGGAAAACACTTGCCAACTACAGTTTTCAATTGCTTACTGTGCTGAATGCAGCAGCACGCTGCTAACTCTGTACAGCCATCTTCTGTGTTAGGACAAACACATATCTCATCTTTTTGAGTGATTCAGAGAAGGACTTCTTCCCTCCAGAGCACTGGTATTACTCACACATACAGTAATGCATCCCTTGCTTAGCAGCCAGGCAGTTTACCGGTCTCATGCACCAAGCCTGAGATTTCCAGCAGTCTTCTATTTTAATGCCCACTTTGACAAGGGGTCACATCTACTTTCAGTTAAACTCAACAGGCTGTGGGAACAGCTGCAGACTAAATTTACCTCCCATTTTGCCAAGCACAGAATTTTTAGAAGAATGAATGATTGAAAACACATGCAAACAGCATATCTTTATTAGAAAAAAGTTTTGCAAGCTCTGTGAATTCTGAAAGACTTGGATCCTGAAAAATTTACTCTTAATGAGGACATCCTTAAAAAAGTAGGTGCAATATATTTGCTTGTAGTTCTGCCTGATCCTTTGCCTCTTCTCCCTTCATGACACAGAAAATCAAAAATTCAGTCTGACCTGTTTTCATTCATAAATGAAAAAATGCACTTGGTGTCAAAACCATGATGTGGATCTTGCTTCTGTCCTGCATAGCTACTGTGTACCCAAACATGAATTCAGTTACGAAACATATGGTATGTAAGGGTTTATAATGTTTTATAGAAGTTAAATCATACCCTGGCTAGCATTTATATTCATGTCAGGCCCTGCTAATTTTCACTTGCTGTGGCAGACGTTAGTTTTTTTCTGTATTAGTCAGACAAGAAAGATGATGGACTTCTAATTGTTAGCCAAGGTGCTAAGTTTCTGCATCTCTTCCCTCTAGCCTCTTGGCAGGTAAATATTCCAAGGTACATTTTATTCAACATCATGGCATATCAGAGAGTGGGTGTAAAAAATATATTACATATGTGTCCAAATTGAAATATAGATTAGCAGAACAAAAGATCTTCCTCCTTTTGCTTCAGTGTTTTTTGTTCTTAAATTACAGTAGGCAGTGATATTCCCTGTTGCCAGTAATACTACATAACATTATTGCAGTCAATAGGAGAAACTGTGTTGCCTCCTAGAGATAATACATGTTACGCAGGATAGACTGCCTACTTTCAAATAAACTTTAATAAAAGATGAAAGCCAAGAAAAGAACATGGTTAGCAAGGCTTTTTTTTTTTTTTTTCTTATGGTCCTATTTTTCTCCTTTGTTGTGATTTTGCGGTTTGGTAGCATAAAGACAAGTTTGTTTCATAATGTAATTGTCGTTTTGCTACTAAAATGCTCATGAGAGAATTAACAGGAGTTTAAAAAAAGCCCCGAAACTCAAGAAAATATTCACATTGGCACTTCTCTTCACATAAATAGTGGGAAAGGAGTGAGAAAGAGACCCAAGAGCTAAATATGAAAGAAAATAATTTTCAGCCGTTTGTAAAATGCTTGGTGAATTACATTTACTGATTTGGGGCTAAACACACATTTTACCTGCTGCAATATGTTTAAAATGTGTGGATTTCACCATTTGGTAGCAGGGAAAAAGGCACTGGTGAAGTCAGACTTAATTCAAGAAAGTTATGTTAAAAATGCTTTCATATAATTTATTGTGTTTCTACAGGTACAGAAGGGATCAGAAGGAAATAGATGCATTTACTAGATACATTTTTGGCACATAATTTAGCCACACCTCCCCTATTAGTAGCAGTCATCATGATCTTGCTAAACCTGGTATCATTCCCTTACATTTTTGTCAGCTGCCAGCTGTAGCCCAACTACAGTAACTTCTCTGATAAAATCTGTGTTCAGCCTTTGTTGGACAAATTTTCATTCTCATTGAAACACTGATTTTACTGGGACTTTGCCTGGGTGAAGACTGAGCTGAAAAATCAGTAAGACCTCAGGCTGTGTGTTCGTGGTAAGGTGTTCATGGTAAGGAGGGCAGGTGGGAGAAGCAAGGATCTTGATTATGGGCAGATCTCAAGGCTGATTTTGCTATGGTGCTTCCCCTTCTCTCATGGGTTTCTCTAGTTTGGCATTTCACTCTTCTGAGGCATAACCTGCAGTTTCTAGAGGGTATAATACCAGCAGAGAAAGTGGGCAAGGTTTTTCCCTTCCCACTGCTGCCAAAAAAATGCAAGATAAGACCCATTAAAGAGAACAGGAATAGGAAATAGAACACAGGCACTTGCCTGCTGCCAAACTGGCAAGCACTTATATGTATCTTGCTTTACAGGTCCCTGCCTGCCTAGGTATGCATCGCCATACATGCCTCAGGCTCTGTATGGCTGACCACTTTTGTTTCTTATCCTGCCAGGTTCCTTAGGAGCTTGATCCTGTTGATGTGTTTTGAGGATCCCTACATAATGTACAGGAAACTGCTTTTAATGAATTATGAGAGGAAGGACACAACAGTGTATCTCCATTTCCTGCGAGACTGCTGCTTGCCTGGGACCCTGTAGGGTCCTATTTCCAAATAGTCAGAGCAGAGGTGCTGAATCAGAGCAGAGAGCAGAATTTCAGTCACATTGCCCCCAGGTGCTATCTAACTGCTAAATGCACACAGGCAAAACTAAGCATTTGCTCCGGAGATCAAATGATCCTTGGTTTCTCCTGGATTCACACCAATCAACAAAGAGATCTGTATCTTTACAGAGATGTGAACTCTGATGAAAGCTCCTTCTGCAACGGGAACATTTACAAAACCTGCTGTGCTGTATAGGTACACTAATGTGTAACATGATGTGAGATTGGCCTTCTCTTTAATTAAGGTAAAGTAATAATCTCCACTACCTAGCTGCCTATCTCCTATAATTTTTGGAAAGTTAATTGCCCTTCATACCAGCCAACAGATACAAGAGTTCCTGTGAGGAGAGGTACAGAGGCAGACTGGTGGTTTGATCACATAAGTTTTGTTTCCATAAGAAATCACTTCAAAATAAAGACAAATTTAACTGCACATGTGCAACACTTGCAACCAGAATCTCATGAACTCAGAACAATCTTTACATTTTTTGTTTAGTACAACCATGTGTTCCTCGTATGACTAGAGACTGCCTGGTTTCTTGGGCTTGCATTTACATTTGACCAAATATCATCGACCACAACTCACCTTCCTGTTACGTAAAGCTGTTCTGTGTAACTGAGGTAATAGGACGGATTATTCTAATAAGTGAAATTGTAGCATGCTTACCCCAGACCCATAAACTCGTTTGTTAACGAAAGATTGTTCAACACAGAGCCTCGTACAAAAATGCTTGCAAACTGAAGTGACTGAACTGCACGTTACTTATTTTAAAAGGTATTGCTTTACAACCTAGTTTCTACACGTGGAATCACTCTGGAATACTTTTTGTTTGATAAAGTTAAGGCAGAGATTTTCCTTGAGCAGACAGAACCTTAGATTTCGCTTTTAACTGATGGGAAGGCATCTCATGTACTGCAAATCCTGCCACCAGGACCAGCTGCATTCCTCCCTATGGGAAGCTGGGAGAGTAAGACCACTATCATGATGATATTCTGTATCACGGGACTATAGCAATGTGGAAAGCAGCATATTTAGGATGGATTTAGGGAAGATATTCCTTCCCACTGAGGAGTAGTTCCGATCCTCCTTTCAAGAGTTATGGAGCCAAAATGCATCAGCTGTAATGTCTAAGTACACATTTAAGTGACCCACCACCCTTCACCCCCCGCCGCCCCCCCGCCCCCCCCCCAATATTTTTAGCAACAATATACACACTGATTAGGTCTATTACTAGCACAGGAAGAGTGTGTGAAGACTTCAGTCAACATTGAAGGTCTTGTGCTGAGTGCCCAGGTCAATACTTGTCCTGTCTACTGAAAGATAAAGAGTATATTTTTATAGGATGATAGGCTAGACTACCCCTCTCTGGCAAAGATCAGGTGGAAGTAACACAGCAAGTGTCTACCTGACAACTTGCAAAAAACCAAACACTTTTCATATAGGCATATTCACAGTTAGTTCCTTAAAGCATCTGAAACATGTCAAAACAAGTGATCAGAACAAGAGGGTGGGGGGCCTGGGCGAGCAGCAGTATCTACTTGCAGGGTAAGTGACTGTCCCAGCTGAAGGTTCCCAAATGTTACATGGTTTGGGCTCTTTTCCAGATTTCAAAATATAAATCAGACATCTCCGGCTAGACCACCAATTCACTAAACTGTCTTATACAAGAAAAAGTATTCAGCATTATGCAAACAGGGATCCATACACTTCTAACAGTCTCAGTTTGCACCCTGGAGAGAAAGAATGATTCCCCGAGCAACGTGACAGATGAAAAGAAGACCTGACATGTAAGGCAATCAAGGTAACTGAAATTCAGAAAAAGATAAATCTTGTTGTTAAAGAAAATGCAGCAAGATTAAATATTATAAGTTGAGCTGTAAGAAATGCAAAGGTGAAACATTATAAGCTTATCTTTAAGAAATACGATCTTTCTATTCAGAGATGGCACTCTAGGCTGTCTCTCAATAGTCTTCCTTTTCCTCTCTTCATCCTCCCTCCATTTCCCTCTTAAAAGAACAGTCTTGTTTGCATTTGTGTGTAGTGTCACCTAAAGCTTTTATGGGACAGCCTCCTGCCCAGCATTACTGCTGGGCTGCCCTACTCTCAGCAGTGACTGCCCTTTTGCTTATCCTTTGGCGTGAATGAGTTCACACAAAAAAGAAAGCAACTGGTCTTCGTTGTTAAACTCAGAGAGCAGCACACACATAAGGGGCACTGCAGAGAGTTAGGTGCAGAATTAGATTTTGGAATGCTGCAAGAAAGAAGAGGGGCAGCTGACTGGGAAGAATCTGTAAAGATGGTCCAAGCAGTAGAAAATAAATCATAATAAGAAATTCTGGTCATGGCTACCTCCAGTGTGTAAGGGCAGGGAACTTTTATTTGAATGTTGTGGACATCTAGTGGTATTGAAATGATCATATTTTAAAAAAACCCCGTCATGTCAAGATACACAGATTGTGTGTCTTAGCTTGCTATTTAGTGGTAGCATGTACTTACGCTAAAAGAGTACTCAAATTAGGTTGAAGAAAGATGCAGAGAAAGTAAGAAGAATTTAGTGAAGATCCACAGGAATGACTGAACAACTGATTGCTGGATAAAAAAGACTGTAAGAACACTTATTTCTAGCTTGTGTGGTTATACCTGAAGTGTTCGTATGGATAACAGAAATTTAAAAGGGATTGGTTCTTGCAATCCTTGAGTTTCATTCTTTTGCAAGCTTGGCAGATATGAGCCAAGTTTAGACTCCAGGTTGCAAAATTTTAACGTTGATGACAACCAGTCATTGGAATTAAAATAACCAGTTACTGGAGTCATCACCAAAGGCTACAGTAAAACTCTTGCTAATGGTAATTCTTTAACTGCTTTTATTTTCTAAAGGAAATAAAATGAAGTCTAGGCAGGAATTAGTTTAAGGAACTCCCTGATAAGCATTATGGAGGTAATCACAGCAGTCCTCTACAATGAGTTTGCTATCTCTGAATCTATGGAGATAAGCCATCAAGTGATTAGCTACAAAATTGCAAAATTATTTGACTGCTGGAGGCTGTAGGACACTCTAATCCGTATTTAGCATTTCAAACTCTGTGAGAGCTGGAATAGGCCAACCCTGAACTCACAGTTCTGTTCTGGCTAGGCCCACCATTAGCCCATGCTGAGATATTATTTGGGTAATTAGGTTTGAGTGGGTTATTCATTTACCCTCAGATGTTTGCATAATAAAATTGAAATTCGTTGATTTTTTTCCTTGATCATTTGATGAAAATCCAGAATTTAGGAAAAATCAATTTCTGGCCAGTTTTGCAGATTCATTAATTTAATTAATAAAAATATTTTTAAAAAAACAAATGCTGACTTCTGCAGAACTTTATTTTAGTGTTGGTGAAGGATCACGTTTAGCCTTCTTTTTGACCCTGATTCATGGCCCACTGAAATTTATAGGGGCTATTCATTAACTATAATGAGCTTTGAAATGGGTCCCTTGTGAAATGGACGGCTCAGATGAGAACAGATGCAATCATCTTTGGATTTTTAAACCGTACAGCTTGAACTTGAATTGTTTGCATTCACGTCAAAGTGTGCTGACTTAGAAGAGGTAATTGTAACAGTGAAATGCATCTGCCTACCAACTTTTACTGATTGCTTCTCTGTGAAACCCTTCTGCTGCCAGATGCATAAATGGAATTCTGCAAGAGTTTGCCTTGATTGTGTTATATTCAATATTTTCATTAATGACCTAGAGAGGAAAAAGGGTACCTTTATTACATTTCCAGAGAATGTCAAGTTGAGAAAGACTGGAAGCTGGAGGACAGGATTAGAATTCAAAATGATCTTGACTAACTGGATAAATTGTTTGAAAAAATAAGATGATATTCAACAGGGACATGCTCTAGGAACTAAACTCAGTAGGGAATGACCAGTTGCATAAGCACAGGCTGCAGGCTAACCATGATAACTGACGAGGTGGTATTTTTATGGAAAGAAAGATAGGAGTTTATGGTTGAATGAAATCTTGACACAAGTCAACAATGTCATGCTGTTGCAAAACACCCTCCTGAGATACATTAGGCAGGAACAGAGATTACAAGACATGGCAAATAATCCTTCTGCTCTGCTCAGCACTGGGAATGCCTCAGCTAGAGTGTGTTACTTGGCTTTGGGCAAAAGACTTTATGAAGGATGTGCACCAGTTGGAAAATTCCCAGCAGAAGAAAATGATGATGATCAACAAAGGTGTTTCAGGCTAGATATCAGGGAAAAACAGTTATTTCAACTTTAAGGAGAGTGAAGCAGAGATGGCTGATGGTTAGGCATTGTCAGCATTGGAAGTCTTAAAGAATTATTTGAACATTCATCTTTTATGAATGACACTGGTGTAGCTGATCCTGCCTTGAGCATATACAGGGATACCTCCCTGGGTCTCTTTCAGCCCTCTGATTCAGGAAGGCTTATGCTGGGTGACTGGCTCTGGCAGAAATCAGAAGGGTCACCTTGCTCACACCTGTGAGTTAGTGAATGGTTTTAGATCTGTCCAAGCTCATGTGAAAAAGAGAGGATTTTAAAACTTGAGTTCATGGGCACGTTTTTATGCAGAAAGTCTGCCTGGTCTGTTCTTTCCTCGATGTAAAGAGTGACCTGTTCTGTCAGCCCTGCTGTGACTATCAGCCTAGGAGGCCCGCTGTCGCCCAGCCATTGGGACTTGCTTTTATTGCCACACTTTCCAGAAGGCTTCACACTTCTCAGTGACTGTTGCAGATTTTTTGCAAAGAGCACTGCAGCTCTACTGGACAAAGAGGACCAACCTTTTGGCTTATTTGCAGGTTTGACTCAGTCTTTGTCCTGAGCAGATGCCCTATTCTGAGCTTAAGAGTTGATTTCTTTTGATCTAGTTACAGTGTATGAGGGTGGAATGTAAGTTAAAATTGCATTGAGTATCCTTTTTTTGCACAAATTGGCATTAGCTTATTTGCCCACATTCCTGTTATCTTGAGTAACAGAGTTTCATGACCGTAATGGAGAAAACAAGCTCATTATATTCAGCAATTCTTTTTCAGCTTATTCTCAACGATTGAGCTGAATACTAGTCCTGAGGTACACTGTTAGAGACTGTCTTATATTCTTATGTATTTCAGGTTAAATGCAGGGAAATGTGATTCAGTAGCTTTTCTTTCTATCTGAGATAAAACATAGAAGATTCAGATTTAATGTGTTTGAATCAGGCTGCCTGAAAAACTGTTGGCTTATTGTTGTTAGGAAAATCACCTTGATAAAGTTTCTGTATTCTTTATTCATTTCAAATGCAAATATAACGTGAATATCTTCACTCTTCTATTTTAAAGCAACATGAATCAAGGGCACCTCATTCTATTTTATGCCTTATACTTTGATATACTGTATATCTACCCTTATCTGAAAAAAGTTGAAGGTCTGCTTTAGGCAGTCCACCTGCAAGTCTAATAAATCCTTTCAGTGAGATTGGCCTGTGTTTATTCTAGGCTTTGCACACCATAGTGTGAATTAGTTATGGTTCAGTAAATGCTTTTAGAATATATATCTGCCTTAAACTCAGAAGCAGGCCATATCTGGCATATGCTGTTTAGAAACACCTCAGGTATCATTACTTAGGTATTTCAGCAAAGCTTAATCTTCATTAGAAAAGATGCACAGATTATTTAGCAATGAAAGTTTTAAAGATCTTTAGTGCTTTCACATACTTGAAAAAGCGTTTCTAGTTTCCTAAACCCATAATTGAGTCATAGTTAGACTGAAGCCCTTACCCACCCCACCCTCTACGCCGTAACTTAATAATACTGTGGGTCAAAAAATAAATGAAAAACAAAAACCCTACTGTTTTCCAAACCATTGGTAAAGTCATGATCTTTATTGTACTGGTGGTGAATCCCTTAATGCATTGAAGGATTCATCATCATAAGAGACTGAAACTTGAGCACTTATGCAGCCTGTTTTTCAGACAATTTATCCAGTTTTTCAAGAATACATGTTTTATTAACACTTCTTGAACTCTCAGTATATGCTTGGCAGCTATGGGATTATGTGCATCTCTGAGGGAATCAGTAGTCTTCTATTACGGATTAAGATTTCCTGATCTGGGCATCTAACTCTGCAGGATACTTCACCACAACCAGTGAACTGATATTTCTTCCAGAAAATAAGCAGAAAGAAACCTTTAAGAAAACCATGAAACATTTGTGGTGTTGTATGCTGAAAATTGACTGATAAAACCAGTAAAAAAACCCTTTTCCTTTCCAACTGTCCTTTAAAGAAGCCCAGTTTAGCCTTGAGGTTGTGCATCTACACTTACTCCATGCAACCACAATGCATACCAACCACATTGCCAGTTAAACTATAATTTATGTACAAATGTGAAAAAGAAATTACGGACATTTTATTAGTCACAAACTTCAAGCTCCTCTGCAAAATGTGACCCTCGTGACAAATATTTTCCATCATATTTGCTCCTTGTTAGCATTCTTCTATCAGTTGGTCTTAAGGTACTTTACAGATAGAGGTAGGTAGCAGTGATACAGATTTAGACAAAGAGAAATTGAAGGAAATAGGAAGCAAACATTTAGGGTATCCAAGGATAGACGATTCAGGAGCAGAACACAAATCTCTGAAAGGGATGTGTAGCAATTTAAGTTGGGCCTGGAAGTGGTTAAAGGACTAAATACTAACTTAACTCAAATTAGAGCTGAGCTGAGCTAAGAGGTCTGAAGCCAGAACAAACTATTTTACAAATCTTAATTTGTTTAATTTTAGCTTCCAGATCAGGTCCATTGCTATAGTCCGTAGCATCAAGAGTTCAGTTTAATGATTTAAATTACCTCTTACAAAAATTAACATAAAAACTAGAACAACAAATTCAGATTATACAGCTAATTAATTATATCTGTCACTGTTAGCTCCAAGGGAGTTTGCTCAATTGCATATTTTATGGAGTGGGAAAAGAGGGGGTAAGCACTTGAGTGAAAAGCTGAAAAATTATCTGCAGCCCATATTAATATTCAGCTCAATATAAAAAGTGTGTATTTATTCTCTGAAGGCAAGAATACTGATCAGGTTAAAAGACTCCTAGTCCTAAATAGGACTTCTGTAACAGGAAAAAAAAAAAGGCTGTAAAACCACCAGGTCAGGCAACACCCTTTAATACTGAATGCTCTTTTTTTTTCTTCCTCCTGACAGCTCATTTCTAAAGAAGACCTCAAGCTACTGATGTTTTATGGCAGTGTTTGTGCATTTACTAAATTAAAATATGCTTCATGTCTTGCCATCGCTGCTGGTGAATTCTTATTATTTTTCCATTGGTAACAACAAAAAGAATAACTGTGCTCTGTGCTGGTGATTGTTGGTAAGTGATCGTATTGCAGATCCTTCCATTCTGGGCAGAGACCAGAGCTTGCCCCACTACCTGAAGAAAAAGAAGAAAAGTTATAATATGTCCACATGGTCAGGCAAGAAGTGAAATGGGTTTGGAAGCCTCTTAAAGGCAGCTCTGAATATGCAAATTTAGGCAAATTAAGACTGATAGGATCTATTTCTGCAAGTCTGCAAAGCACCTCTGGGTAACGCCTCTGTGATTGACTAGATAAGCAAAAAAATCTGTTTTTGTAGGCCTTCCCTAGGATAGGTTGCATCCATTTGGGATTTAGCATAATGCCTCTCACAAGTGATAGCTCTTTGCTGACAAAATCTGGCACTTTGTTGACAATACCCTTCCACCAGGGGGATGGAGAGAGCACAGGTGCCTTCATGAAGTTGACTCTAAAGAGCTAAATCAGCTATGAGTTTAGTTTACATCATCAGCGTCTAAGTCAAATAAAATTGAGGTGTACAGAGCACTGAGCAGGCACAAAATGACACCAAACTAGGTGATTATAGTCCTTAATGTGTTAGCATATATTGTAAAGTAACAAACAGGTCCCCTTGCTCTTTTCTTTAAGGTTAAGCAGCTGTGTCATCTCTGTGGTGCAATTTCATCAGTTGTGTCTTGTGAATATCAGGTCTGAATTTTCCTGTTGCAGGCAAAACCTGAAGGGTTTGTCTACCTGGAGAAATTTACTGCTAGAATTGTAACTGCCTTCATGGACACACTTATTCCTTCCATCCCCATGGGGAATTACAGCGGTATAGTTAAGCTGGTAAATTTTCTTATTGAGACAGGTTCAGACAACTCAAGAAACACTGCTAAATTAAATATTTCTCCTGCGGGAGTAGTATATATACATACTTTCATCAGGTTTTGGTCATACCTACACACACAACAAACAAGTTTAAGACACAGCTACTAGCAGTTTTGTTACAAGGAGGGCTTTTTTTCTTTCCTGCCATATTCTGTCAGGACTCATTCATCCTGTAAACCACAGTGAAGCTTTCTGTAGTGCAGCTGCCTGTGACCCTGGGCCCAATTTTGTGAAGCAAATACCCCTTAGAGGAATACCTGCGAATCTTTTTGCTTCCAGAAACCGGAAGTCTATACTGGGAATAGTACAGTAAAGTTATTAGAAGCACAGCATAAAATATAGGTAGTTATCTACTGAGAGATATATTTACCTCTTCTGCAGGAGTAGGACTAGAGTCTGGTGGTAATCCCATACCACTGTTTTTGTATCTTAGGTGGGCTTTGGAGAAATAGTTGTGTATTTTTTTTACACCACAAAAGTACTGAGAGAGTAACATTACACCAGCAGCACGAGATGCATTAAAATTACTCTTTATACCCCACTTACTTCTAAATATATTCTCAGGGGTGACAACTGTTCTCACTGAAAGCCACGGGAGTTTTTTTGTTTAGACTCTCTTGTAAAATATAAGAAGGTATATGAAGTACACATAGACCCATGTGTCATCAGAAAGTATGAATAAAGTGCTTCTCAATGTCAATTTAGGGCGTAAGTATCTTGACTAGAATGGGGCCGTCCACCCAGGAACAGTCTTTCAAATATTACGGTAATGCACACCTTGCTCTGAGTCACCTGCTCATATGAAGATCAGAAATCCTTGGGCCAGATACCTGCAGCTGGAAGATTCATCTGGCTCTCAAGGTGTTAACTATTGAAATCACCTGCTAGATCTTGTTGATACTGAGGAAACTCATGACTGCCTAACCCTCCTTGTTGTTTTTACTAGCTTTTGCTGGATTTTAAAGGCTTTTGGCATGCACAAGTTTAACCATGTTTTTAAGATGTTAATATCTATCTTAGGGCAAACAAACCCCAAATACTCAGACCCCCCCCCCCCCCCCAAATCCCAACAGTCTCCTCTCTATGTATTCTGAAAAAAATGAGTTTGTACAACATGATTTGTACCCAAGGCTTATTCAGACAACTGCAATGCCAGTGGATAGTGATATGTCCAGATAAATTCTAAAACATTAAAAAAATGTTTCTGTGAAAGAAGGCACTGAAATAGCTGCTTGTATTAAAATGGCAGTTAACAGGCTTCAACAAGGTCTATGGTGGTTTTAAAAAATTCCTGAGCACTTAGTTTCATCAGTTCATAGCAACATCTTGGGCTTCGGTTTGCTTTTATGAGGATGTCTGTAATTTCTCTCCATTCAAGGAAATTGGTAGAGGGGTGAATATACAGTAAAGAGTTACCAAATTGGGAAATACCTCCTGGTTGTATCAGACAAATTAGACGTCTGGCAAAGTTAAACACACAAAATTATAATAAAGTAGAAACTAAGGATTAAAAAAAAGTTTAGAATTTTGAAACCCAAGCATTTAAAAGCCAAAAGGGAAGCACAAACAAACTCAAGAAACTATTTTCAAACTGAAGTAAGCATAAAACTTGCCCGAAGTCCCTGCATTTGCCCTGCAGATGATTAGTTGAACAAGTTTCTGAGCAAGCAGACAAGGTAATAACCCAGCCTAGCTGTGTACAGTGGAGTAACATAAGAAAATCGAGGACCAATTGTTATCCATTTTGTACTTCCACTGTGGCAAGGGCACAAGTTTGGGTTTCCATCTGGAGTATCCACAATGGATCAAATAATCCTATTTGGTCTTAACCTCTCGCCTTTTCTTGTACGTTGTTGAGGATCTCTGTAGAATTTTGTATGTGACCACAAGATTTATCTTTTCTGAGGGATTTGCACCGAAAAATCACAGGTTTTTGCATTTCCTTGGAGAAGACAGGGAAAGGTGGGTATTGACCAGCAGCTGTCTCCAGTGGCTGCCATAGAGGCTGTCTCTGTGGCTGCCAAGTGGACCTGGTGTGGCAACTGATTTTCCCTGTTGGGTAGCAGCAGTAGGCAATGCCAGCACACTCCTGCTACATACCCCAGTGAAGTGGAACAGTGACAAGGACAGGAGGGTACACTGGCTGAGGGGATATGACCAATCCCAGCAGCTGAAGGAGGTTTCTAAAACCCAAAGCTCTGGCAGTTGCTGAAGTTGAACCACCTTCTCCCAAGTCTTCATTATCTTCCCTGATACAGAGGCTGAAAGTAGCATTCCATTTCCACGTATATCAACTGGAATTATTCCTCAATAAAATTAGACTGGCTGTGATGCAATGACAGTTTATCTATGTTATCTGATGCACACTGGTAGAGCTTAATTCGCCTCAATGGAGTCATGCTGAAGCAGAGCAAAACAGCAGCTTTCCTGCTCTTAGTCTGCAACTTGCTGATACTAATTTTTAAGCTGGATAAGGAAAACTACATCCTGTTTTCTTACAGATTAGCAATATCAAACTACACTAGGTTAGTAATCATCCTCCCTGTAAACCCCTCAAGACTGGACATTAGTTCTTTTTCTACAGCTGTGGTGCTAGTTAGGTAAATCATAATGAAATCATCAGTACAGCAAATTGTAATCTTAGCACTTGCTTTTCCATAAGGCAACAGAAGAGAAGTGCTTTTCCCTCATTCACAGGTGTCAACAAATTGCAGATGACACCAAACTGAGCGGGGAAGTAGATGCTCCAGAAGGGAGAGCTGCTCTGCAGAAAGATCTGGATAGGCTGGAAGAGTGGACTAACAAGAACCTTATGAAGTACAACAAGAACAAGTGTAAGGTCATGCACCTGGGAAAACATAATCCGGGAGTGCAGCACAGACTGGGATCCACCTGGCTGGAGAGCAGCTCTGTGGAAAGGGACCTAGGGGTCCTGGTGGACAGAAATCTCAACATGAGCGAACAGTGTGCTGCTGCGGCCAAGAAGGCCAACAGGATGCTGGGTTGCATCAAAAAGGGCATCGCCAGCAGAGAGAAAGAAGTCATTATCCCACTCTACTCAGCGCTTGCCAGGCCACACCTGGAGTACTGTGTACAGTTCTGGTCTCTGCTATACAAAAAGGATGTGGACAGGCTGGAAGGGGTGCAGAGAAGGTCCACCAAGATGATCAAAGGACTGGGAAGCTGCCACATGAGGATAGGCTGGGAGCACTGGGTTTGTTCAGTCTTGAGAAAAGGAGGCTCAGAGGGGATCTCATCACCATGTACCAGTACTTAAGGGGTAGCCACAAAGAAGATGGAGACTCCCTTTTTACATGGAGTCACATGGAGAGGACAAGGTGGGATGGACACAAGTTGCTTTTGGGGAGATTCTGATTGGACACGAGAGGGAAATTTTTCACATTGAGGACAGTCAACCACTGGAATAATCTCCCCAGGGAAGTGGTTGACTTGGCCACATTGGACACTTTTAAGATTCAGCTGGACGGGGAGCTGGGCCATCTTGTCTAGACTGTGCTCTTGCTAGAAAGGTTGGACTAGATGATCCTTGAGGTCTCTTCCAACCTGGGATTCTGTGATTCTGTGAAATTTCAATTTTAAGGGACAAGCCTTCTAGGATGGGGACAACTGAGCGAGATGGATGCACAAAAGAAATGTCACAGATCTCTAAACTTCCATCAGATGTGTCCTTTGAGATGTAATTGACAATGCTTACATGCTACTTGTGTTCTGAGAACTAATATATCCGTTTAGACACTTGCTTTAAAATGCTCATGTCAGATTAAGAATCTGTTGCAGACATATGTTTTTAGATAGCTCCACCACACTCAGATGCCCTGAAGTATTACCAAAAGATTCTGCAATGTTCTTGAAATGCTGGTGTGGGTGTAATGGTGACTAACTCTTCTGAATAACCCTTATTAGCTGTTCTTCAGTTTTATTCTACTATAATCAGTCTTTAATTTTAGGTATGAAGCTGTATTCTTAATACTTCCAGGAAAAGAATTTCTTAAGTGTTTGCATGGAAAATAATGGCAACAGCTGACCATATATGTCTCCATGTAGGAGAATGTGTGATATCCTTCCAGAGCTGAACAATTTTAGAACACAGATACAACAAAATTATATAACTATGCCAGCCTCTGGGGTCTGAAACTCTTATGATTTAAATACCACACTACTCATCTGTGGTCTGAGTGCCCATCCTCTATGATCCCTTGAAAGTCATACCAAGACACAGTGATTCTGCTGTCATCTTATATAATGCAGTATTACCAGGTCTCCTAGGTGCCAATAAAACTGCAGTATGAGGGAGGGTGGTATACACTAAGTATAATTAAAACACCCACTTCAGTTAAATCATGTTTCTTCTGAACTTTATTTTTATAGGTTATGAACTTACTGTGAAAAAGATCACATTTTCTGGTTATCAAAGGCCGAAATGATATATGGTTTTTTTTTTTTTCTAGGTTGTTCTAGCTCTATGTTGCTGATTTCTTCAACTTAGAGAACTTTTTACATCACAAAAAAAAAAAAAAATTTTGGAAACCACCATTTTTCATCACCAGACTCTTAATAGGAAAGTTCATAGCATCTTTAACAAGCTGGATTTTTTGTCCTGCCTGACAGTAGGCCTTGGAATAGTCCTTATTTAATCTGATTTTCTATAGTTAAAGAATCAATGTGAAAACCACAAACTTTCAGCAATGGGAGGCAAACACAGTATTGCTTTAAAAGCATTATCATGTGTAGTGCAGTTACTTTTGTGAATTAAATAAAAAGAGGAGATAAATAAGCAGGGCAACTCACAGTAATGCAAGAAAAATAAATACAAGGAGTTCTCCTGCATAGTTCCTGAGTGTGTATCAGGTATTTTTTTCTTTCAGACAAGTTGTCTGCAGATTCTGCCTCTTGTCAGTGACTGACACAACAGCGATGCCCTGTTCATGCACTAACCTGATACAAAGCAAGAAGGCATGAAGTCCAGTCTCTGAGACACTGAGCTCTTAAGCAGATGGGCAGAACAACACAGTTTTGTGACAGTGACTGAAGTTTCAGAACAAATTTAACTTTTAGACTGTGTGCAGCACAAAATCAAGCTCTTCCACCAAAAATATAGCTGAGCAGATAGGACTAGAAAAAAACCAATATTATTTTTACTCTCTATTCTTCAAAAGAGGCAAAGCAGGGAAATGAGTCTTGCACAGTCTAAGCGGTTTCCTTATTTTCCAGCTAAAGGGCCACTTTTTCCTTTCATATCCTGACAAAAGTTTAATGAAAACTGACACATTTTGACAGAATAATATATTTTGGCAAAGAAGACTCTTGTATTTTTAAAAAGGAAGCATAAAATGATCTTGCTAAAATGTACCTTCAGAGAGAATTCAGAAAACAGAAATTTTAAAATTTTCTTTGTTCCTTTGTCTTCCTTATGTTTTTGAAGATGCAGGAGGCAAGGGGATTAGTTTTCTTTTTCAAACAACATATAGAAAGGCAAGTTCATCTATCGAGCAAACAGTTACATTTGCCTCACTGCCAACCAGTATGGAAGTTGGCACTGTGTAGGTTTAAACAGACTAAAGATATTAGAGAGATTGCATACCCAGCCGCCCTCCTACAGATGAAAGCAACATTGCAGTGTAATCCTTCTCCATATATGTCCTGTGTTATGTGAAGCCCATTCAATATATGTACTAAATCAACCTATTTTCTTAACTCCAGCTTTCTGGCAACCATGAGGTGCTATGCTGTTTAAGAACACTATAAGTAGTGTTCTTTGAATGTCTGATTGAGGAATCACTCTACAGTAGTCAGATTTATGCTTTAGAACCCTGTTTTTGCATCTTTTCTCATTTTCCAGGAATAAGATTAATTTAATATTATACTAAACTGCTGCTGGGGACCCCAAAACTGAACACAGTACTCCAGGAGTGGCCTTACAAGTGCTGTATATAGATTTTCTTCAGCTGATGCAGTAGTGTAAATGATACCCAGCATGTGGGTAGCCTTTGTCACTGCAAGATCATACCACTCAACTTACCATCCACCAGGATCCCCAAGTCCTTGTCTGCAAAGTTGGTCTCCAGCCAGTCAGCTCCCTGACCGTCCTACTACGTGGCATTACTTTGTCCCTGGTACAGGGTCCTCATGAGGTTTCCGTCAACCCATTTCTTCAGCCTATCTAGATGCCTGTGAATCATAGAATCATGAAGGTTGGAAAAGACCTCTAGGATCATCAAATCCAACCATCAACCCAACACCACCATGCCTCCTAAACCATGTGCTGAAGCGTCGTGTCTACATGTCTTTTAAGTACCTCCAGGGATGGTGACTCCACCACCTCTCTGGGCAGCCTGTTCAAATGCTTGACAAACCTTTCAGTGAAAAAATTTTTCCTAATATCCAGTCTAAACCTCCCCTGGCGCAACCTGAGGCTGTTTCCTCTTGTCCTATCACTAGTAACTTGGGAGAAGAGGCCAACACCCTCCTCACTACAACCTCCTTTCAGGTAGTTGTAGAGAGCAATAAGGTCTCCCCTCAGCCTCCTCTTCTCTAGACTAACCAACCCCAGCTTCCTGAGCTGCTCCTCATAAGACTTGTTCTCCAGACCCTTCACCAGCTTCGTTGCCCTTCTCTGGACATGCTCCAGCACCTCAATGTCCTTCTTGTAAGTGAGGGGCCCAAAACTGAACACAGTATTCAAGGCAGCCCTTTTGTTGAGCATGTTGATCCTTGTCATGGTTTTATGCCTTCTGTAAACTTGCTAACTTGTTATGAGGACATTTTAAAGCTGGATATCTAAGTGAAAATATCATGCCAAAAGACATTGGCAAAACTCAGATTCAAGCGATACATGAAAAAATACTTTCCAGAATTTTGGTTTACAGAGAACAGCCCAGACTAAAATATTTTTGTCACTGGAGAAAGGACAGCAGTTGCCAGTCTGATGTGCTGTAACATAGCTATCCCTGGTATTTGATAGACTGCTGTTTCTTGGCACACTTGTATCTCTTCAAGAGGGAAAAAAAAGTGCAAATCTATCTTTACAGTTATCTGTCTTTTACAAGACAAACATGGAAAGGTACAGGGAGATGCAGCCAACTCCAGTTTGCACTCTGAACAGTAATTGCTTTTGGCAAAGAAGAGACTCTTTGGGTCTGCTGTGTTGAAGAGCTAGGAAGCTGGAGAGCGAGGCACCCGTGAGGCTGGCCAGGGACATTAGGGACAGTTATTGCCTCCCAGACTGGAGACTACATGGTGCTGCTCCCAGATGCTGCTCCGACCTGCAGCCACACCAGTCAGAGAGCTGCTGAAACTTCCCCTAAACTAGTTTACAGCATAGATTTTGCCTTTGTGATGCTCTGGTTGTCCCTGTACCAGGACTGCTGGGAGGCAGGCTGGCAGGGGAAGGGGTCAGGGTGGTGAGACCCGGAAAGCCAGGTGAATATGTGGGGAGCGTGGGGAGGGGGTGGGCAGGAAGCCATGGGGCTGATTTGGTCAGTGGTGGTGGTAAGTGTCCCATGGCAATGGACCAGTTTGGCAGGTTGCTGGGCTGCCCAAGGATCAGGGTTATGCTGGCGCCAGTATGGGTCTTGGCAAGGCTGCCTCATCCTTTGATAGAAAAAAAAAGGAACAAAGTTATATCTTAATCTATTTTGAAACAGTATTACCAATACCAGTGGACTGACTCCCTGTGCAAATGAGGACAAAAAGTGAATTTCATAAGCTTTCATTTTGATAGCCACTAAAAATGCAGCCCTGTTCACCAGTGGCCTTTTACCTTGTGCCGATCTGCTGTGCTCTGTCCACTGATGTAATTCTCTTCCCTTGCTCTGGGTGGTCATATTACTCCAATATATACCTCTGTTTGGAACAACTACATTTAGGACTTAAGCATTTTTAACATGGCAAACTTCTTTGCCAGACACTCCCCACCTTGGGGAGCTATTTAAGTCTTGGATCATCTGCCCTTCAGATCTGTCTCACCTACGTTGCCAATATCTTCCCAGATATTACTAGCATATATGATTATGCACAACAAGAGTAAACACAGTTTATCGCCAGCAGTATGACACCAGAATCAGCTAGGATCCAAAAATGTGTCATCTACAGAAAAGCTTTGGATTAAAATGCAGACTGTGCCTACATGTTTCAATTTTCAGTTAAACAAAAATCTTTCTACATATTTTGCTAATTACCACAAAATGCAAAGTGGCAAGGGGACAGAAGGGATACCTGAAGAGGGGATAAATAAACACTGACAAGCTGAGAAACTATTTTAAGGTGGCTTCAATTTAACTGTAAAATTCTTAACGAGACACACTTCATATTTGCATCCTTTCCTCCAGGCTCCAGTGTACTCGTGCTCGACACACTATGTGCTCTCAGAGCGTTCCTGGGTGTATCTTGCATTTTGAGTGTGCAAATATACCAGGCATGGTTGCAGTGAGTGTAAGAGCTCCAGCCAGTCTCCACACCACAAAGATCAGTCAGGTCTTGATGTGCTACTTCTAAATCTGCCACGCAATTGGGAAGTGCATGCCCTTGGAGGCAGCAATCAGATACCAGTGACTTGGTCATTTTCCAGGCTGTCAGTCCTGTAATAAAATTCCTTGGTAGGTACTGGGCAAAGCCTCAAAGATCTGGCACAGGCAGGCCCCTGGGTCCAACTAAAAATGAGAAGAAACTTCCTATGAACAGCTCTCCATGTCACAAGTTCTCCATGGCAAGTCTTGGTATTTGTCACAAAAGGCTGTTGCTGAAATTGGGACTGAAATGTTTTGAGAGACTAACTGGTGCTTTAAAGGATACAGATATAAACCAGAATTTATTTCCTTCTACTCAAAAGGCATTGGGGCATTGAAATATTCTCCAGGATATGAAGGGAGGTGTAACTCTGCACACTCTTAATAAACACTTTTGTGTTTATTAATTTATGAGACTTGCATGAAAACACCCTTCGCAGGCAGTCTTACATGAACAATTAGATACACCCTTAACCGGGATCCCTCAGTACAGGGGTAATACAGAAAATCCAGACTGAATCCTTAACTGGACCCACCTATCTCGACTCTGTTCTAAGTATTTCTGCAACACCCACTATTCATAAACACAAATCAATTGCAAAAACTCAACATCATCTCCATTTGGAAAGGCAGGGAGTCTATAAATGAGACAGCTTCACTTGTAGGTGTGGTCCATATATGTGGAAAGATCCTGGGCACAGTAAGGTGCACAATACACAGACTGCATGTGTAAGTGGAAATACATATAATATTGCCTAGTGTTACATCTTTTCCACTGCTCTCACCAGGGGACCTGTATAAGAAGTGATGAATTATCATCCAGGAGCGGTTACAGGCAAATGAGTGGTTGGTGAAAACTTGTAAATATATTTTTTTAATACAGAGCATTCACCACTACAGATCTGCTCTGGTGAGGCCCCACCTGGAGTACTGCATCCAGCTCTAGAGTCCTCAGTTCAGGAAAACCATGGGCCTGCAAAAATAATGGCAATTTTTAGTCTGGCTGCTGAACAAAAAAATAAGCAAATTACATATAGCACAAAGTTTGTCCCAATCAGATAATTACTGTATTTTTTCAGTGATTAAAAATTCAATGGTTATAAAAAATGTTTAATACTACTCAAAGTTCCTCCGTTTCCTTTTTTTGAGTTATTCAGCCTTTCTTGAGTGCTATTTGTAGAGTCGAAGTTAATATTGAACTGAAAATACCTGTGTTGATACTGAAAGTTTCAGCTTGAAAAAGTCAAAACAAAATGTTCTGGCCCTTCCAAATTCCTTTCTTCCCTTTTCTAACCCTTGCTATTTATTGAATTTAAGAAGTTGTTTTTATTCTTGAGAAATGAGATTGTACAGGCAGATTCACTATTTGCAAATTTTTTGTTTAATCTCTGCTGTCTAGGGTCTCTGTAACAGTTCAGTGGAAATACGTTCATTCATGCATTCTGTCTCCTCCCTTCTCAAAGATTCCTTGCTCTTTTTGGAACTGGGCTAGTCTGAAATCATATCCCCAAGTACACTTACATTTTGGGGAACCTTGAAGTTTGGCATCCCTCTCTGTAGATGGCTGACCTCTTAATCCAAGATCTGAGAAGACTCAACCTTTTGGAAAGTTGCGGTGCAAACTTCAAACTTCACAGCTCAATGCTTATTGCCTCTTCATCCTTTGAGCTTAATTAGAACTTGTTTTGGATCAAATACATGCACTCTGCATTGGGTTCTTGCAAATATAGTTTGAGTTTACTTGATTGCTTTCCCTCCTGTCTAAAACCTGCCTTTTTTCTCCCAAGTGTGACTCATTGCTTGCTTTGCAGTGCTTTGCTGTAGAAATATGCACTCCATAGTAAGTTTGATGTGATTAATATCCTTTAAGGCTGACCCATATTTAATGTCAATGTTAAACTGACACAGAAATGCCAGAAACAGACACAGCATTAGATTTTTCTCTCTTTCTCTGGCTAACCTTGTCACCAAAGCTCCAGTATTATTTTTGATTTATCAAAGTGGGGGTTCTCCTATAAGAACAGACTGGGACAGAGGGTGGGGGGAGGGGTAGAAGAAAAGGGGTTATTCAGTGTGTAAGAGGCCTCTTCTTCCCACATTATTATTAACAAAATCTTCAGTGTCTGCAAGTGCATCTGTTTGCACATGAAAAAACCACCACATGCATTAGTTCAATAGTGCTCTTGCTAATTAATGTGAACACTTACACATGCAAATCACATTAACTATCAGTTTGTGCATGCAATTACTTGATTTATGCATGCAAATGTCCATCTGAGGCCAGATCTTAACCTATTGTAAACTGGCATAGCTCCACTGACTTCAGTTAAACTATGCTGATTTATATTTGCTACTGAATTATTCCATGGTATTTTTGTAGCCAATTTTCATTCTTGGAGGTATTAGGTATGCAGTTACAGACTTGCTTTAAAAAGTTGACCTTTTGCATTCTTAGTAAAGGCAGTATCTGACCCTAAAGATGGCCTGGATTTTATATTTTCTTCAAGTTCTATACGCTGAACCTCCTCTTTCTCCCTATGATCTCTGCCCCCTCTATAAATCTTGTTATGCCCTACAACCTGCTGTCTGAAAGGAAAGGAGGTCAGCAATTAGCCTTTTCAAAATGATGGCGTGTTAGTGTAAGGGCTTTGGGTGGTCCTATATATCAGATTGACTTTTAGTTACTGATCAGCTGAGGATCAGTTATGGGATACAATAAGAAACTAGAGAGTCTGCTGGTCCATTAGTATCTGATTCCAAGGCTGGAGTAGAGTGAAGGTAAATGCAAAATGAAGATCTGGGAAAGGCTTCATTATCCAAATATTTCTTCAACTTCACCTTCACTATAACAGTGAGCAGGCTGCTTTGATGCAGGTGTTGTTTCCAACTGATAGTACATTCATTGTGTCACTACAGTTCATACTATACTTGTTCAGGGAATGCTGTGGTCCAAATGACTTCAACATCATCTGAAAAAAAAAAATTTTAGATAAAACTAAAATGCCTTCTAGAGGTTTAAAGAAAGAATTTAAAAACCATTACGAAAACTTTTCAGTTGATGTATTTCAGAGCTCATGAACTACAAAATCTCTAGTTTATTAACATCAGAAAAGATTGGTCTGACCCTAAAGAACACAGAGATGCTCCATTGCCTCCACTGGGTGGAGGAACAGGCCTTTTAAACAGGAGCTGTTTGTAAAGTAACCAGAAGGTGATTAAAGCTCTACTTCCAGAACCAGCTGCAGCAGGTAATGTGGTTATGGTGAATACTGCTGGGCAGCAGATACATGGGAATACTTCTTCTCCAACTTCAGTCATTTGTCATTCTGAGTCTGCAGCCTACATTGCTGTCCTGGCCACATTTGTAAGCATGGTCATTCCCACCCAGGGAAATGCATGACACTGGTGTACCATGAACACCTTGTAAATGGCTTTCAGTAAAGTGTCCCTGAAATAACCTGCTGAACCTGGCACTGAGAATGGCCAGAAATGAGCTCTCAGAATAATCATGAGGGCTGGGTTACAAGGTGAGGAGACAGATAGGTGATTCTGGAAAAAAATGGTTGCTTTCAGCCAGACTTGTTTGATCAGTCTTAGCTGACAGACCTGGCAGAAGTAAGGACGCAAGGACCAGCATGAAAAGCAGGCAGTGACAGGAACCTCAGGAGATGTGGAGGACAAAGTCCAGGACACAGAGCCAGCAAGGTGTGGAAACACCTCCTGTTTTCTCAGGCAATGTCCAGGTTCAAAGAGACTTGTGGCTGTGACGCTTGGAATACTGAGATGCTTGGATACGGAGATACTGATACATGGATACTGAGAATAAATGGGAATCCATGCATGTTGCAGAGAGATTTTTCAGGAGCAACATGCAGACAAGGCCTGTGGAATAATCATCTTGACCTTCTAAAAGATCTGATGGGGAGGCAATTTTAGCATCCACTGGTAACTAAATATATCTTTCTGCTCCCTGGCAAATGAAACAGCTATTTTGTCCATGAGCTCTGCTTCTTAAAATTACTACTTGATTTACAGCTGTTAAGTCATTTTAAGGACCTGATTAATCATTTGCTCTTGGCAGGCAGAGTTATGACTGCTAAAAGTAAGAAACAATGTCTTGTGTCTTAATCAGTGAAATGGGAACTGTGGCCAAGCAGGGGAGATTCTTGCAAACTTTCTGTGCACGTATGTGTATGATACGTGTTGGAGATAAGCGTACAACCACCTACTGCAACATGCTTGGTTAGCTGAACCAATTATTAAAAGGAAACTGAGCTCCATTCCCACTGCCTTTTAGTGCCATTATTGGTCAGAGAAACTGGGTGAGAAGATAATATTTAGTTGTGGATGTACTTAGCAAAGCTCTCCTCTGGGACTGATACCTGCACCAAAAGATGGGTAAATAGCAAGTACTTCAAGTAGTAATTATTTTTTCTTTTTTTTTTCTTTTTTCTGTAGAAATTGTTACAACAAAATTGAACTGGACAAGATTAAAATGTGAATCAAACTATTTCCTACTAATTTTTGTAATAAAATTAAACTTTGTGTTCATTAGTGTGCCTAACAACAACCCATCTAAGTAAGGCTTTAAATTCTATATGACTGAACATTGTTCTTAGAATTTTCCCCACTTTTCTATAATGAAATCCTTGCAAGAAAACAACTATGTACATAGTATATACTATATACATTATATTATAATACAGTAAAATTTCTCTGTTACACTTGTAGGCACTCTGCTATTTTTGCATGCTGTATTAGGTTATTGCAGTAACCTGTAAGAATAGAATATTACAGGTAAATACTAAAGTGACTGGATCAAGGCAGCTGCACAGCCAAACGTTTCCTTACCTCTCATGCCATGATCCCTTGGCTGTAAACACAAAATCCATCACAATTTAAACAGGCAGAATAGAAACTCCCTCTTTAAATTATTCTATTAAACCTAAGAATTACCTGCAAGATTTAAGTGATTAGCAAAATATCATCGATGTAATGGAAAAGACACTGGCTTCATTCTGAGTCCCCTAATTATTAATCTTTTTTTAAACAAAGAGTAAAAAGGCAAGAAAAAATAGTACTGATTTAGGAACTCATGAGGTAGTGCTGTAGTTGGTGAATTTTACACAGTTCTTAGTCACAGTCTTGACAGACGAATAGAGAAGGGAGGCAAATACTACCTGAATAATTATTTCCAGACTGAGAAAGAAAACTCAGTATAAAATTTTCCAAAGCAGTTCTGTTGCAAACTCTGTAAAAGTCATTAAGATTTAACATGTATTTTGAAAGAACACCATCAGTGTGACAATATGGACTCTGTTAGTTCCAACTGCAACTGTGGAAATAAACTTGTGTTGAAGACACAGTCTAACCTCACTATAACAAATCACCTCTGGGCTAGGATAAATATTTATGATATCAGACTATTCACTGTAATAGGGTTTGGCTGTTTGCTGCATTAGAAAAAATGGAGAAACTTGCAATTTGAATTAAACATTTATATATAGTACTTTTATTGATATTGTTTCTCACAGATTGATATTTAGGTGAAATCTTAAAAAGGAAACACAAGTTAGATTAGAATGGAAATGAAAAGGATTTTTCCAGACCATGTACAACTCGTATTGGGGAAATTTTTTTATAGGTTTGTGTTAAGATTAACTTTAATTTTTTTCTAACAGACTGATCAATAAAACAAATTCACTCTTGTTCAAAGGAGTATTAAGATAGGATGTTCTTGTGAAGTTAGGATACTGATTTTGGAAACAGATTATGTTTACATAGAGTATTTCCATAGAAAAAAAAAAGTAATAGAAACAACGAATGTATGTAACTTTGTTTGAAATACAGAGTCATTATAGTTTTGCTTAGATTCCATGGCAAGATTTCTACTGTTCATATCTAACAGTCTAACTTGTGCTTATCTAAACTGAATACATGTATTTAAAATACACCTAGATACAAACTTATAGGTCCATATTTCAACCACACACAGAAAAACTGTTTATATACCTATATTTTTAATGTACTTTTGTGGTTTCTTGACCACGGCTTTGACTGTCTATGTGAGACTACTTTATTGTCGGCATTCAGCTTCTGGCTACTGACTCATCAGTCTTCCTTATTCTATAAGTGCTATTCTGTAAGTACCTCAGAATCCTGGTGGACCACATGGTGGACATGATGAGCAGTGTGCCCTTGCAGCAAAGAAGGGTAGGAGCACAGGGGGCTGTTGGTGAAGGAGTACAGCCAGTGGATGGAGGGAAGAGGTTATCCTCCTCTATTCAGAGACTGAGAGCGTGTTAGAATCATTGTGTCAAATTCTGAGCTTCCTGCTACAAAAAACACATTGACATACCAAAGTGAGTCCAGCAGAAGGCTATGAAGATAAAGAGGACTGTGGAGCACACTGTGTACAAGAAACTGCTGAGATACTGAGAGAAATGGGTTTGTTCAGTTTGGAGAAAAGTAGTGTAACAGTTGCTGTCTACAAGCAGGTAATGAGAAGATACAGAGAAGACAGAGCCCACAGAAAAAAGGATTAGGGCTAAAAGACATTAGCTACAGAAAGAAAATTATGGCTTAATATTAGGAGTATATTCTTCACAGTGGGGTGGCCAAGCACTAGCACAGGCTGCCCAGACTGGCTGTGGGTTTGCCAGCCTTGAGGCTACTCAGAATTTATCTGGATAAGACCCTGAACAACCTGACCTAGCTTCACAGTTAGCTCTGCTTTGAGCAGGGGTTGGATCAGTCACACAACAGCTTAGGTTGGGGCTGTGGGTCTATTTCTGTTCAGAAATGCTTCAATTTGCACTAGGGGATGATAGAGAAAGACATAATTAAGCAATGAAAACACAACTGAGAGTCAGAGACTTCACAGATTCACCTGTAGGAGTAAATAAAATAAGCAAAAACCTCATAGGTTCCTGAGACATAATGAAGTGTACTTCTGGGAAAATTTCTTCACAAATAAATGTGCTGTTGTCCTGGTTTCAGCTGGGGTAGAGTTAATTTTCTTCACAGTAGCTAGTATGGGGCTGTGTTTTGGATTTGTGCTAAAACCAGTGTTAATAATGTGGAGATGTTTTAGTTGTTGCTAAGCAGTGCTTACACTAGTCAAGGATATTTTCAGCTTCCCATGCTCTGCCAGGTGCTCGAGGAGCTGGGAGGGGACACAGCCAGGACAGCTGACCCCAACTGACAAAGGGATATCCCACACCATATGACATCATGCTCAGCATATAAAGTTGGGGGAAGAAGAAGGGGGGGGGATGGGACACATGTTTGGAGTGATGGTGTTTGTCTTCCACCATTACCCGTGATGGAGCCCTGCTTTCCTGGAGATGGCTGCACACCTGCCTGCCCATGGAGAGGAGTGAATGAATTCCTTGTTTTGCTTTGCTTCTATGCACAGCTTTTGCTTTACCTATTAAACTGTCTTTATCTTAACCCATGAGTTTTCTCACTTTTCTGATTTTCTTCCCCATCCCATTGTTGGGGGATTGAGCAAGTGGCTGTGTGGGGCTTAGTTGCTGACTGGGCTAAACCACAACAGCTGTGAATGCTCTGTCATTAATTCTACATGCTTTGTAAATCCCTAGCTTTGCAAAGTGCTATGGATCACTATACCATGGAACAACTCTGTCAAGAACAACTATTTTGTACAGTAGGACTCAGTCATTCTTTTCCTGAACCAAGCATGACCACATTCAGGGCCATTTTAGAAACCAAAGTAATAATCTTTTTAAATTGGGGGATTAAAGATCAGAGAAGTGGTGGCAATAATGTTTAAAAAAGGCTCAGTTTAAGAAACATTTCTAGCTGATGTTTCCCCACGGTGTGAATAACCAAGGACTGGCAAAGGTACCAACCATGTTACTTCAATGAATTTATAAATGAATTTATAAATTATGGGGAGAAAAACCACTTTGCATGCCTTTCAGCAAACATGATGGAAAATAAGGGACCAAAACATGCTTCAAACTGTGGCCAGTGCTCACAGCCCGATAAACGACCATTCATACAAGTTTAATTTCAATATTGTCAGGCAATACATTTAGACAGGGATTCCTATCAAACAGTAATACGAAATTAAACCAAGTATTTTGAAATTACAATTGTTTCAATTTTTTTAAAGAAAACTGATTTGAATTTTGTCTTCAGGGCATACAGGAAGAATCAAACAGAAGAACCCTGAAGCAACAGAGAACAAGGTAGATGGCAAGAGTGAGGAAATGGGTATGAGCCATTCCATAGTGCTTCCCCAGGACCACAGGTAACAACAAAAACCATGTTAATAACTGTGCTGAGTCAATGACATTAATTTTAGAAAAAGGAAGACAGCCCTCCTGACTGCTACAAAAATAGTCTTTGATGCATTTTTCTGAAGAATTGATGTCAGCGTGTGAAAGGGAAAGTGATGTGCAGGAGCTATCCTTAGCTTTCATAGATTCACAGAACGTCATCGGTTGAAGGGATCCCTGGAGGTCATCCAGTCCAACCTGTGCTCAGGGCTGGCTGCTCAGGGCCTCACTGCTTGAGTCTTCACTGGTTCCAAGGGTGGAGATTCCACAGCTCCACTTTTGACAAGCATTTATCCTCTTCATGCTAGGTATTTTAGGGTTCAGTAAGACCCCTGGACCTATTTAGCTAGTCACTACTTTTTGAGGGGTTGATTCTTCCTCTTCAGCTTCTTATTATGGAGCATGATTTCCCATTTGCTCTATTGAGTTTCAAGATGTTGGTGCTGAATGCATCCTTAGGATATTCTGTGGTCATGATTTCCTCTAGTGTCACCCATTCAAACTAATTCAAAGAACACAAGACGAGAAAAAAATTCAATCACAAATATATTGTGTTGGTCACCATGGCTGTGAAAAGCAGACTAGTTTCTGTTTGTAGTTTCACATAAGTATTCTGGTATTCTGTTTTACATTTATTCATCTGACCAAATTAGCTGCATTTCTCAAAGCTATTGCTCTGTAAAGTTATAAACATTTCCCTTAGTCATTAGGAAATCTACATATAACTCTACAGTATTAAAAAAGGCAAATGTTGTTTTAAACCCTAGGGAAGCTACTTATTTTCCCTCAAAGAGGTGCAATTTTGAAAGGTTCCTGCAAGCATCCATTGACTGCAATGACAGATGTAATTACTTGGCATCTCTTCAAATGACAAAGTTTGCAAGCAAACAATAGATTGCTACATGCATTGACAACTTTCAATTCCATTTTTTTGAATGCTTTGGCAAACTCTTAAGGAAATGTGTTTGGTGGCTGCTGCAATTTGTAGGTGCATCTTTGTCAGTGTCTACAGTTTAACAAAGCTAATGTTAAGCTCAAGTAGAGCAAGATTTCACCCTTAAAATTTTACACTAATTTCCTTTGTGAGTCCTTCCAGTTCCAGCCACCTCCTTCTCACACAAGTAGTGAAGTTAGCTAATTCTAGATAGTACGTCTGAAAGGCTCCCTGGCCACAGCACACTGCCAGCCATTCCCGTACCACACCTACCAAATTGTTTACATGGCATTCCCAGGCAGGGCCAGATAAGTATATGTTTTAAAGACATTTTTCAGAGCATAGCTTTTAAACTGCTTTAGTAACCCTTGGAAATCCAGTCCCACTACTTTTATGGTCCACTTGAACTTGGTTGTGTTAAACAAGAGTGTCTCAAGTTATGCTACTACAACTGGCATGTGAACTAGCAGTACGCTAGGTCAAGACTTCGTCTCTTCTATCATGCTGCCAGCACTTTTCTGCCTATCAGTGTTGACAATAGCTCAAAACTTGGTTAGGTAGCATGGGGGAGAACCTGCCCATACCTGGCCTCCCTCTGCCTTTCCTATGCTTTTATTTGCACGTTTCATTTTGCTGATGAAGGTAGACTAGCATGGGAAAAATGGTCAAAGCTGTTAATATGTCTGCACAAAAAAAGTGCTGTCTGGCATGTTGGGGGTTTTTTGTGCGCTCCTATTACTTTGGTTTTAGTTTGCCTCCAACAGCACAGTTAAGGCCTGGAGTTACAGCCTAAGTTACTGCTTTTGTCTTTATAGCCCACTCTGAACTGTGGAAACCACCCACACTTCAATCTGAGATTACAGGCATAGTCGCTGCCAGCAGACTGCAGAAGAACAACATAGAAAGGTGTGGCCTTATTTGGAGATGAGTTGATTTTGGAGATATCTCAGTGCCTGGCAGCACTGACAGCACAGCACTGAAGGGTTTTCCCACTGGAGGCCATGGTCTGGCTGTCAGGTCACTCAGTGCTTCTGCATCTGTTCTTAAGTGTCACCTTAAAGCATGATTATTCATGAGTCCTCAGCTAAGCTGTCTTTTGAAGCTCATCAAAGACATTCACGAATAAACAAACTCACTATGGTGCATAAAAGAAACCAGCATTTGTAAAATTGCTGAGTAACAAATGCATCTATGCATGGCCATATTTCCAGCTCTCGCATCTAAAACCGTGATCAGTAGGGATTTGATCTGTGATATATCATCCTGCATACTACAATTATACAAATAATAATAGTAATAATAATAAATGTACCTGTGAGGTTGGAAGTGAATAATATGGCTCCTTTTTCTCTATCAGCTCTGTGTGTGTTCCCATTTCAACCACTGCGCCATCCACAATGCCCACTATTACATCTGCAGTCTGAGCGGTGGAAAGCTGATGAGCAATAATAATAGTAGTTTGACCTCGCCTGGCCTGTAAACAAAATACCAAACTGTAATTCATGTCCCCTGTTGCTTGGTGGTTTAGAGTAATTCCTCTAATTTGTCATATTGATACTGTTGTTACATCCCATTGATCTCATTTGCTGAACATCCATATAAGCCATGATTCTCTCACAACTGTCTTAAACTACAACCTGTTCCTTTCCCTGGCAGTCTGGAATCTTACCCACTTTCTGATTTGGCTTATTTTGCTGCTTCTGCTTTTCTTGGAGCATATCCTGGTTTGTGTTGGTGGTGTTGGTGTTTTTTTTTTTTTTTATGCTATTGAAAAGCCCAGCCATGAAATACAATGTTGGGAGCATTTCCACAGGGTCTGGCTCACTGGCAGAGGACACAGGTCTCTGTTTTGCTCCCTGGGTCCCACCAATTCTAACAGCATGACACCAGTTATTTGCCATTGGTAAACATTGCTCAGCATTATCCAGCTGAAGGCAAAATGCTTGCCTTAAATAGGTAACTTTGAGCTTCCATTGCTTCACAAAAAACATAGGGTTTATAACTTGGTAATTTATGGAGGAAAGCTATGCATATCACCTAAGTACAGATGCCAAATTTCTAGGAATAAACAAAAGTACAGGTTAGTAGCTGCAGCCTGCCTATATAACCAAAGAAGAGAGACAGCAACTTCTTCCAAAAAGCCTCTGACTCATCTTCCGTCTGCATTAACTGTTGTGAGTTAAACACTCAGAACAGTTAAGCTGTCTGTACAGTGATGGCTCATCCACTTGGATGGCTATTGCATGGTGCCAGCCCCCAGCTAGATAAGCCAAGTGGAAATCATTGTTTCAGTGGTGATGAGGCAGAAGATACAAGAATATTGCCACAGAATGAGAAATAATCCTTGTTACAAATCTATCGTGGAAAATGATAACAGTCACTTGTGGCTTCTCCCCGAATTTAAATTAAATGCATGATTTGAGAAAAGAGAAAGGGTTATATCAATGACAAAACACTTTTCCAAGTCCAATGTGAACTAGCATCTTGCTTTCTGTGCCTAGAGCACATGCAGTGTCATCTAATAACAGCGTTTTAGGACTGCACACTAAAGCTCAGTCAATAGCCATTCCTGGTTTCTGACCCCCTGATTTCTGCAGATTTCCTCTTTCAACCACAATGGTAGTTTGAAAAGGAAAGTATGAGGTATATAATTTTTTGCACTGTGAAAAAATAACTTTTAGTAGGACCTGACTGAAAGTAGAGGTAAATGGAAAAATCCCCTTTGATTCCTGTAGAGTTCAAGTTGCAAAGAAACGGGATCTAAAAGTAATGTTTTCTTGCTACATGACATTTCCTCCTAGAAACTGACTATCAGTGCAAAATCCACCTTAATTTACTGTTTGCCCACTGGCATAACTCAACACACGTGAGCAGGTCCTCTGACAACGGCAGCGACATTTATGAGCCTCAAGTTATACTTTTGCCAAGCATCTTGCTGAAGCAGAGGGCTGTGTGTATAAAACCACGTTTTGAAAGCGGCAATTTCCATTTTCGACGCAAGGTGGCTGCAGAATATCAGTGTTTGGTTTAAATTCACCACCCCCACCCCCAACCCCTCCGCCCCGCATCCCTGTGTGTCTCTTGTGTTGTGGCCGGGCAGATGTGACCCACTTGGGACTGGCATTTAAAACCCCACCCCCGCCCCGAGATGTCAGTCTAGCGTTTCAACTGCATTTAAGTTCACTCAGCTTGGAATTTTTCTTTGTACTTATTACCCTTTTGATCTCGTTTTCTCTATTCTTTGTGTGCTTCTGCATCCCTTGGTTTTCATTTCAGTGAGTTTAGAAATAAGTTAGGTTTTAGAGATAAGATGTGCTTTATAGGCAAGCACACAGAACTCCACCACACAGATGGGAAAAGTAGCTTCTATTCAATAATGAACTTTCTGTCAATTTATTTCCAAGGAAGAAAGATATTTCAATACCATAACAGGAAAGTCCTGTAGTCTAAAGTATGTATTTTATTCTTTTGTTGCTGTTACAACTTCTTCATCAGTTACATTTTCTCTGCCATGTCTTACACCTGTTCTAACTCTCATCCTAGAAGGATGGCTGCCTGGATGACCATGTCCATGAATTCTCAGAAACCTCTTAAGTTAAATGATTTTTACATGATGTTTCTCCAGGGTGATCTAAAGAAAACATCATACCCTCTATCAGAGTGCAAGATTGCACTTTATGGCCTTTCATCTCTGAGTCAGACTGACGTAGAGGGAAGTCTGTTACCAGATTAATGAGTCATCAGGTAACAGTTTGTCTGCTTTAGGTAGATGTGCAAACATGCCTGCAGGTTCTTTGGGATACAACTAGAAAGTGATCATATACATACACATATATATGTGTGTATATGTCAAGTGGTCACAGAGCTGAACAACTGCCTCATGCATTTTCATGGAAGAGTGCCGGGCACTGGAGTTCAGGCTTGAGTGTGTTTTGCCACGTTACAGATTGATCTGGAGAGAATATGCATGCCTTAATGGCTTCAATTCTGTTAACCTTTCTCATACTTAATCCCACCTACATAAGCATTACCCCAAATGACAGCATTTTCCATTCTCTCATTTAGCCTTTCTGGAGGCATCTTTATCTTCCCTCCATTGATTACAAAGGGAACCTAGATGATTACCTTAAGCTAGACATCAAAATGGGTAAAATAATGCCCACATGAAATGTAAAGGTGACTAGGTTTAAACTTAGAATGCTGTATAGGTTGAAAAATTAAAAACAGGTGAGTAGGCTGCTTTCAGTGTTACTTATCTCCTGTTGAGAAAAAGTGATTATCACAAAGAGCCAAGAAGGTAATTCTCAAATAGTCATTGGCTTAATATAAGTATTTGTTATTATTATAGCAAGTTTTACAGGAAACTTGCAGCCTCCCACAGTCTGCACAGGGAAAACGTTTGATCTGGCCAAATTGTAAATATGACTATTTCATCTATAACCTTGTGTAGAGTAACAAATCAAGCTTCAGTTACCTCTATGTATTCCAAATGCTTGGCTCTACCCAGCAGAATGCTGTTCAGAGGAAAGGCAGCCTGAGCTTTCGTTAAGCTTTAGTAACCATGCGGTGTTTGGATGAGACAGTATTTTGTGACGAATACTCCAATAATACTCTCTTCTTCTGCTATGGGGATGTCCGTTATGGGATATAGCATATAGTGTTCTCCATTTAGTGTTTGAAACTAGAAATTAAGTTTTTCACTAAGTCACATAAAGTTGCCTATGTTCCCCAGTTAAATATATGTCTAAATGAAAGTAATATTTTTTGCTTTAATGGGTCTAGAAAGTGAATTTTAGTGTCACCTTTCACACACATTTCAAGCCATTTCAGTTCTTCTAGTGCCATATTTACACCAGGCAGGAAAAAATATATTTTACTATGGCTAAGATTGCTTTTCTTTCCCATCATACCGGTTCTGTGCAGTAGCTGACTGAGGTAAGGACAATTAAAGGTGCAGTGCCAGTGGTGCTGGTGGGGCCTTTCCCTCACCTAATTTAAACTGGGGAGTGAGTAACTGCGGTAGAATAGATGTGGCTACAGTAGCAGCAAAGCTTTTGTGAGAATACTAATAATGTCAGCTGATCTCAGTACCAGCTCTGAAGATTTCCTCTGAAAATGTTAGGGAGTGCTTTTCAGACAGCTGAGCTACTGAAGAAAAAAAGTCAAGCAGAACAAGATAATAATAAACCTACTTACCACAGCAACCGTATCATCCCTGAATACTTTTGTGTTAGTGTTTTTTTTCCCCTCATCATCATGTTTATAGACTATGTATTCTGCAAAAATATGGTAATGTTGAGATTATTATTTACTACACAATCTTTTAGTTGGTAAAGAACATCATATCTGTTGTTGTGGCGGCTATAAGAAATCATTAAAAACTACAATTATACATGTACTATCCTATGACCTTTTGTATTACACCAGGCCTGGCATCTCCATTGCTTGTAGCGTCCCCACTCTCAGCTACACTTGGAGTGAAGGGAACAATTGTTGAAAACCAGGGGATGGGGAAATAAACAGATGAAAAAAAGGTTTGGGAATATTTCACCTGGGAGAGAAAGGAAAGGGTATTATTTGTACACAGGGTACACAGAAAAGAGGTTGGGAATGTCTTTGTATCTCCCTGTGCAAGAAGAATAACATAGTTTCAATATCCAGGAACAAAATAACTGTCCATCTGGAATGCAACCAGAACATTATTTCTAAAAATTGTTACAGGCCTTATGTTCAATACAGTAACCTAGACTGTACTGGGCTGTAGTGCCCTTTTGTGTCATTTTGCCTCTGTTCATCTATTTAAAACATCCAAGGCAGAAGAATTTACAAGCCTGGATGCAAGTTCCTTGTTTTGGGATGCACTTCCTTTATTCTATACTCAGAAAGGGGAAATACTATAAATGAGTCATCTGATACAACATACGCTTTCTACAGCCCTCCTATAAAGACAAACATTTCTTCTGTACTAAAGAGCTACAAGCATGAGAAATCACACCGCCTCTCCTTATATAGGCAGCGCAGCTCGCAGCTTCAGAGGGTTCTCCAAAGGCGTCCGGAATTGCCCAGGGGCGTGCAGAAGCTGCGTAGCAAATAGCAGCTACGGATCACTTCAAGAGAAATATTAGTTCAACTGCAACCAATTTCCTGCCCTTTTCCATGGGAGATTATTTTGCATGGGCCCATTTTTAACTTGGGTTATTATTTCTTTACTATGCTGTGATAGCTACGGGAGTACTTTTTTCAGTTTATCAAAGCAAATGTTAACTTGAAGAAATAGACTTATTCAGATAGTATGTAAAGGCAGAAATAATACTCCTGCCCTTTATTTTAGAAGCAAAAATCATAGCAACAGGTATATTGAAAGCACTGGTGCAAAACGTTATAAAATTAAGGTCTCGGGGACCGATAAGAAAAGCATAGAGAAAGATCATCTGCCTGCCAGCTCCTATGGAAGATGTAGCCTGCTGTGTTAACCACTCCAGGAACTCCCAGGTTTAATCAAAGTCCAGCTAAGCTGCTGAATTTGTATGTGGTGGACAAGGGGGCACTTGCACTGATTGTTCCTTTGGCCCTGAGCCTTTGCTGCTGACAGTTGTCAAGGGTCCCACAAGCACCGCTGAAGTTGTCCGGTGACATTGTATGTTTGGGAGTTGAAGGATCCTCTGAAATCAACCTCTTGAGGCCTCTCACACCTTCAGATCTGAAGTTTCTTACCTCTATACTTTACCTCTAGACGCAAATCAAACCACAACACAGCTATACAGCATTGTTTTAAAGAGTACATCTATCCAAACCACGCTAGGAGGCCGGGTGATGCCCCAGCTGATACGCTTGTATGAATGCAAGTAGCAACCATAGCTTTCACAAAGAGCTTCCCAGATTGCTGACGAGTCAGAGGTATGGGAGATGGAAGGGGTAGCAGTATTAAAAAAAAAAAGCAAGCAATACAGAGTATGAAAAACTGGTATACCTACTTCCTTTCAATTATAATGCAGGGAAATGAGGATGGAGCGAAATCTCCAAGGCAGAATTTGAAAAGTGGTTGAGGATGCTTTTAAAAATGTATGAGTGTAACTAACCCATGGGTTTCACTGTCTAAATACTGCAGAACCATAACAACAGAACGAAGATTTTTGTCTTGAAAAACTCAATTAAACCAATTTTAAGATGATTGACAAGTCATAGTGATAGACGGGATGTTTTTAAAATTGAAAGACAAACAAAACCCTTTACCAGCCATCACAGTCCATTTTTCCACTGAGTTTACTACTCATCATGTTAACTGAAAAAGTTTACTATGAATTTTATTCAGCTGGACTGAATATCCAGTGAAGTCAATGGGGCTGTAGAGCTCAGGGACTGAATATGGAGGATACCTGAAATGTTCTATTTAGGAGCAAAAGTTACTAGGAATTGAACAGCTTTAGGGAAAATACTCATCTCAAAAAAGATACTATGAGTGAGCAAAGAACCTACAAGAAGGGAAAAACATATTTATCACCAAATATATCTGTATTATCTGTATTATATATCTGTATATCTGTATATCTGTATTATATAGATTATATAGATGTCAGGAAGCATAAGGATGAAGGGAGAATAACCTCAAATCAAGCAGATTTAGATGCTGCAAAAAATTAAGACTAATATCTGGTAGTTCTCAAGACACATGGATAGAAAATGAAAGAAGCAGCAAGGCCATTGTGTATAATTGCCTCCACCATGACTGCATAATGTAGACATGACCTAAACTACTATGTCAATAGCTTGTCTTAGCCAGGAAGCTGATGATGTCACGTACATGGGAAAGGCAGAATCACAAAAGGGGCAGACAGCATGGAAACAGAAACGACCATGGTCACAGAGGTCAGGGCCTCAGCTTGGATAATCTCTGTTCTGGAAAGGAAATGACACGTGAGGTTCTGCCCAGAGGCAGCCAGTCTGAGATGTTCTGAGTGCATCAGAGGTATGTTATATGCTTTAGTTGGCAGAAAATAGATATGAATTTTTTTGGATGTGAAGAAACTGATTAGAAATTACTCTATCATCTATACTTGTGTGAACAGTTTTGGCAATTTTCAATTTATTTTACTGAATTGATGGTATGTGTAAGAGGAATCAGGGAAAAGTGGAATTTGTATTCAGTAATTTAATTTAATGATCTCTTCCCAGATCAGCAAAAATTGAATTTTAAATCACCGGGTTAAATAAAGAGAACCTTTCAATACTTAACTGAGGAGTTTCTGGTGCAAATTTTTCCTGTTACCCCAGGGATTAATATGACCTGCAAATCCAGAAGAAAAACCCATTAACCTGTGTAATACAAGGCAACAGGGTCACCTCCACTAGAATATTCAATTTAAAAGATATTTCAGAATTAAATCTGCAAGTCCTTTAAACTCAGATAACATATTGCAGTGTATGGAGTTTGTGTTTAAGACTGGTGATTTATGCAACTACTGTTGCGTGTAAAGCAGAAGTTCAGACCAGAAATTATTTCATTGGTGCCTTTACGTGGTATTAGAGCACTTCTAGGACTGTTAATTTATAAATTGCACATATAGAAATACACCATTGTAAGTGACACAACATACATGAGGTGTAGACCACACAACTGGACTTGCAAAGATTGAGCTACGGTTAGAAATATGCTCTTCTGAAAAATGCTTCTCTTTGACAGATACCTCTCCCTTCACTTTTCTCTCTAGTTACACTCAGCAGACTTGGTATAACACGTAGATTTTATAGATATTTCTTTATGGTTAATATCTTTTGTGTCACTTTCTTCAGGTTCTTCCACCTAAGACGGGTGCTGTCTCCTCTTTAACTAGCAATGATGTGAGCTGACTTTGTGCAAAATGCTGCTCTCCATATTCACAGAGGAAGGATATAGATGCCCCAGCAACAAATAAAAGCGGCGACGGCTTTGCAGCCTGCAACCTCCAATCCATTCAAAGCAGCAAAAAACAGCAGTCATCTGAAGCAAGAGAGTTTCTCATTAATTTCTTTTTCAACTGAGTCTTTATCCTCTGCTGAGGGAGAAGCTGACAGTTAAAAGGATAAATAAGAAACAAGAAAACCAAGAGAGAAAAAAAACAACCTCCTTTTTCCACAAAATATACTAAATGTAGGCAACTCAAGACAGATGTCTGCCAATGTTATGGTGATTAATGATGCCTTACACAGAGCAAACTCTGCCATGTGGAGCAAAATTCTGTAAATTACATTAAAAAGGGTTTTTTTATTAAAGTGATGGACATACTTACACACTTTTACATATTTGTAATAAAATAAATAATAATACATATTTATACTATATTTATATATTATATACTTATATGACATGTAATATATTAAATGTGTTAAATGTGTCATTGCCTGTGATATATACTTATACATCGTGTATGTGTTACAAAATTCATATTTTCTTCCAGCTGGATATATATGTGTTTCTGCAGAACGAGTACAGAAATTTGGGTCAGTATATGGTACTTTCTTAATGAATTAGTTTTATCCTTGCTTTTAGGGTATAAATTGTTTAAAATAAGATCTGTGTTCAGTTTTTCCATGTTGTGTAATTGCATACTTACAGACTTGCTTTAGGCTATGGACATTATTGTGTTTTTGTGTTTTTCCTTTAAAATACCAAAAAATTATATTTCTTTTCTGAACAGGTTCCACCCAGACCTTCCCTTTTCCCAAGAGCAGCACTCTTGACTCATACCGTATTTGAAAATTCTGGCCACTCTCCAACTGGTATGTTGAAAGGATTTTCTTATTACCGTCTGATCTGTGTTTCTTGACAAGATGTTTGGCACTGAGCACATAGTCAATAGTTTTCCAACACATAAGCTCTGTGGGATAGCTTCTCAATTTTATACAGAAGCTTTTCTGGATTCACACTTTTTCTTTTTTTATATGGCTTAATGAATTTACAAGAGAATTCTGATGGAAATAAACAGTCCCCTACTGCCAAAAGTGCATATAAAACTTATGGCCATGCGCCATAAAAATCAGCTTCCTACTTTAACAAAAAGTTTTAGATGATGGGGAAAATGGGCCTGAAGACAGCATGGAGCTTGGAGCAGGAAGATATTTTTCTGAAACAATATAATAATTTATTTTTAAATGACAAGATTTTTCTCTCCAGAATTATGAAAGTTGTTGTACTTGGAAAGACATGATGCATTTTGGAATAGGCTTTTTATTTAGGATGTTTCTTCTGTGATTTGCTTTGATCTCAGCAAAACATGTGTGTGAGCATTGCTAGAGGGGGACTTTGTGTTTCAGTCCTATCAAAGCACATTCTTTGCAGAACATATTGGAAAAATCTAAGGAAGTAAAAAAGAGCCCTGTGCATGTCTGTCTCTCCTTCCAATAATGTTGTCCATCTTCAAGCCATGGGTGTCCACGCCACCTCTCTGAATCCATCACAGGTGTCAGTATCTGTCAGGACTTTGCTTTAGGGACAAAACCACAGATATGGACTGCTTCCCAAGTCTAAGCTCAGCCTAGTTTAGATACCCCAGGAAATGACACCAAGCTAAGTTTGGAGCAAAGTAGAAGAGTTGTTGGAGTACCCTTCTGTCATGGTTTTCTTTATTTTTTTTCCTCACACGTGTCTCCATGTTAATATTACTTTATCAGTTCTTTCACTCTCGGGTCCCCTGATCCTCGTATGGGTGACTGGATGCGTTGGTTGATGGCTTTCCATGCAGTGCTGTGCTGGCCAGCTTTATCAAGAAAGGACACATAGATGAAAAAGGAGATAGGGAGGAGACGTGGAGTGTTTTTCTGAACCCCAGCAAATTGTCTCTCCAGCCAGACAGTTGCAGAGACTTTGAAATATCAATTTTACCTGAGTGTTTGCTACAACTCTCATATATCGGTTGTCTTTGCAAATCCAAACATGGGGGTTTGAAAGATATCTCCAAGCCGAAGGCACTTGATCCTGATTATAAACTGAGTCACTGTTTTAGGAGCTAAAATGATACATAGATCATTTGATGTATCTAACTGATTTAATGTGTCTAACTGATTGTTAGATACTCAGTCATCATAAAGCAAAGGGAAGAAGCCAGAGTCAGATGGGTACATTGCAAATTACCTATATTTCTCTGTAAATTGTCAGTCTAATTGCAATACTTTATCAATTCTGTAGATAAACTTGGTTTTTTAGTTTTAAAAATTAAAAAAAAAAAAAGAAGAAAGCAATGAAGCTTTGTGAAAACATCTGTGAACTTGCTTTCCCTTGTCTTCAGCTCTGGCTCCAGGGACTCCTTAGTGAGAATGACACCTAGCAGGGTGATTACTCATAGAAAGAGGGGCAACCTTGTAACTCTAGGGACATTATCATGTACTGCATGCATAAAACTGTTCACCCAGGTTAGCTCTGATGCCACTGGTTTACTGACCTGACTGCTCCCTGGGGATTTTCTTGCACTGCTATGTAGGAAAGCTACTTTCTTCTTCTAGAGGGAGCATTTGTCTCTGCTTGCACTCTATTTTCTTTGTCATTGGCAGTGAATGCATCAGCTACCACTTCTCCCTGGGCAACAGCAATGACTGCGACCACAACGGAAATCCAGTCCCCTCACAGTCCCTTCCTTTGCATTTGTTACACAAGATTTCATAATTCTCATCATGTGTGATCTTACTCAGCTTAGGTTTCTTTACAGATAGATGATTTAGCAGTGAGAAAGTTCAGAACTCATGTATAGAATAAAACTTGACTAGACACCACTTTATTACAAGAAACAGGCAAAATAGAAATTAAAATCCACTTTAAAATCAATTTTATAGGATCTCTTCTCTTTTTTCCTGGGATTCTCTGGTGGGACAAGGGAAGCAGACCAACGTCTCCTGGTTATGATACCTCATCCTTCAAGGTTTTCCCTACATCTCTTCAGATCCACGTGGTGCTGGGTAAATTGCTTGCAACTGAAATAGCCAGAAATAGTTTCACTGAAAGAAAGCTTAAAAGAGCTAACAAACCTAACAAAACTGGAGATTTAACTTGACTTAAGAATGCCCCTGAAGCACTTGAGCACACCGTATTCCAGGACCTCAGTTTATCCTCTTGCATTAAACTACACAGTTTCAGGTATAATTATGGAAATGGGAAAAAGATCCCCGGGAGTTAATAATAGTTACTGAACCAAAGGCTCAGCTAGAATGGTTATTTTGGCCATGAGGTAAGCAGGCAGCTTTATTTAGAAGCAAACCTCAGAACACTTAAACTGTGCCACCCTAAATCAGAAAAGATGAGACCATAATGTAATGGTGAATAAAAGAGGGAGTAAAACCACCTGTTTATTGTTCACAGCCAGGCAAGGAGAAGGTGCTAAAGTCTCTAATGCCTCCATGTTAATTATTTTCTTGAAAGCATCTCACTTACCCTCCCAATGCACAAGTGTATTGAAAAATAGATGCAGCAGAGGAACTGACTGCAAAACTCTTTGGGTCTCTGAGGAGAATTAGCTATCTTCCTCAGGAGAGTTATTCCTGTGGTGTAAATTTTGTCTAATTGAAAGAGATGGGTCTGGCAATCAAGTGATCTAAAAAACACTACTCTAGGACTTCCAAAACTTGTAACTCTGCAATTGCCTCATGGGCTGGGAAATCTGGAGCTTGAAGATCCCTATAGTTCCCTGGGGGTGGACTTAACACTCAGCCTTAAGGACTTTACAGTTAAAAAGAAGAAATAGTTTTACTAGCAGTCTTGCTTCTACCTGTTTTTGCCTTGGAGAAGCTCTGGGTTCCCAAGGGAGTAGAAATTCTTGCTGTGAAGCCTCTTTCCCTGCTCCCTCCAAGCTAACATGTCACAAGATGACGTTTTTACTACAAATGAAGGTTTGCATAAGTGAAAATGTCTTAAAAAAAAAAAAAAAAAGGGAGTCCACCGTTAGTGGGGATTGTAGAAGCATGGGCTATGTGCAGTTTTTACTGTGCAAAGAGAAGACTCTTCACAGTTGAGACTAAATTTCTTTGCATCATAAGGGCAAGTTATCCAAGAAGCTCTTTACCCTGCCAGCTTGCAGGGCCTGTGCCTGAGAGTGGCAGTGTGATATTGCAACACAATGCGATGCACACATTTGGCATTGCTAATGCAGCTAAAAATATTGCAGGAGAATAAACAAGCAGGGATCTGTACAAAGTTTGTGTGCCAATAGATGTCACTGTTGCATATTTTACATAGTTTTATAATTCTGGCAAATGTTATCCGACCTAACTGTGCTGGGAAAGGACTGTATATGTGTTCTATTTTGCTTCATAGACTCTTGTCTATGGTTTTTATATATAAGGCCTGTCCATATGACAAAGAGCAAGTAAACTGGAGCATCTGCTGTCTAGTGCTTCATCACCTAGATTGTTAAAAATAAGTTTTATCTGTCACATAATGATTAAAGCAGACCTTTACCATTGATCTGTTTGAATTTGTAGGCCTGGCATTTGGCAATACCATCTGCAACAGAACTGATAATCAGACTTCACAGAGATAACAAAGGTGAAACAGAGGAGCCGCAGAGCTGCACATAGCAGCCTACAACCAGTTCAATGTCTCCTCTGGCGCCGAGATAGTATCTGCTCACGTGCTGTGTTGTTGTGGGCACATGTAACCAAGAGCAGGACTTGGCATGGCTTTTTGGCAACCCCTGCATCTGACTCATGCTCAGAGAGAAATACCAGAACACTTCTCTGCTAAAGCACCGGGAAAAGGCTCCTCTTCTGTGCTGGGCGCATCAGCTGGAGTCTTTGCTCTGCAGGGATGAGAATTTTTCAGTGGGTTTTATTCCCTTACCAGGGATTTGCTTTCCATTACTTGCCAGATCGTTCATCCTGGCCATCTCCCTTCACACTGCAGCCCCCCCTCATGCTCCTGCACCTCTGGTTACGTAGCAGGGGAGTCACAGAAAATGTTACTATAATTAATGTGCCACTGCAGGATCCTGTCCTGCCTGTGCTCTCATTCTTGGCTAATGACTCATCCTCTCTTTTATTCCCCCTTATGGCAATCAACATGAATCAGTGCCTTACCCCAAATGGCAATGTTTTTATTAAGGACATTGAGCATATCCCTTGCTTGGAGATGCCAGGTAGAACACAAACGGTTTTGATCCTACCAGTGCAACCAGAAAATCCGAAGAGGTTTTTTGGCCTCCTGAATTTCCTGCATCTTATTAGACTGTCCGGCACACATCTGTAACAGCTCACAACCAGGCCCGTCAGCACATGGCTCATTAAAAAGCCATGGCTGCCAGCTTCTTTTGGCCTAAATTCTTCCCTTCACGGCATAACACAAATACCGGTCTGTGCACTGAGTACCTTCGTGGGAGCTTGAGGGAAACAAAAGCAGCCTCTTATCAGACAGTTCAGTTCTCTGTGGGTGTCAGCGTGTGCTGATGTGCAACAGCCTTTGCGTTCCTCAAGAGTGGGGAAGTGGAAAATCCCCACAGATGAGACTCTGACCTGAGTAATTTGCCTTGTAAATGACACAGAAGGGTCCGACCCGTAAGAAGGTTTTGTTTTGTCCTCCTGCATTTTTTTTTTTAATTTTCTGTCCTCCCCCAGTCATATCAAATGCAACTTGCAAGGTATATACTTAAAAAAAGAAGGGGGTGGGGGGGATAGATGAGTATTCAAATCAGGGCTATTATTTCCAATCCCCTTTTACTCTGTCCTAATTAAAAACCATTTGTGGCAAATTATTAGATTTTAATTCTTGGAGCATGTGAGCTACCAAACTTACATCAACAGCCAGAATACTTCAAACTTAAGCTGCCTTGAAACGGTTGTCATCCCAGTAACAAAAGCTGGAGGTATTGACTGAGTATCATCACCTTGCCCTGCTAGTACCGCTCTTCCTTAGGAATCTCAGACATTTCCTGCACTGGGGATCCAGAGAATTTCTCATGAAAACATTGCTCAAGACCTATTTTGGCTAAAAACCTCTCGATTTATGGCAACTTAATAATATTTTTAACTGTTTGTTGAAGCATTAAAAAGCACTGAGAGTTTTGTAGGCATGTATTAAGGAAGCAGGAAGAGTGGTTTCTTATTTAATGCTATTAAGTTGGATGTTGTTTTTTTTTAATGGTAAAAATGTTAAAATCAGGTAATCAGACCAAATGGGGCAGTGCAGGAGATGGCTGTGCTGGACAGGTGCAGAGCGGCATGGCCATCCTCGTCACGCTGAAATGAGTGTTTGTGGGGGTGAGTGCTACAAGAGACATAGCGAGGATGGGCAGCGGCCGTCAGCTGCCGTAGCCAGAGGTCAGGGTAGCACTGGACAAAGCACAGGGGAGCAGAAGCTGTGGCTTCCTGTCATTGTCCTCCCTTTCCTCTTCCACACATCTGCCTTCATCCTTTTTCCATAAATCTTTCTCTCTGGTTCTGCCTCAGCAACCCATTGAGTGCTGGTGGGGCAACTATCAGGGTGCCAGGCACTCTGCTGCTCAGCTCGACGAGAAAGGCTCTGCAAAGCGCACAAGCCCTTCCTGCTGACGACTTCGGATGCTGTGGCCCAGCCTGGCCTCCCCAATGCAAGGGAAGCTTTTTCAACCACTTTCCGCCCCGAGTCAGGTTATTAAGCCAAACCTATTTCCCCAGATGAGGCAGGCATAGCTAGGGACAGAGCAGTCTCACTCAGGGTGTGAGACTGTGCTATGTGATGCACTACAGAACATAAACAGAACATAAATAACTTTTTTTTGTTGTTTAATTACCTTGTTTTTCAGCTCCTCAACCTCCCTTCCCCAGCAGGATCTCCTTGTCACAGGAGTCACCTGCTGGAGATGTATCTCCAGCCTGTTAGAAACAGGACTGGCTAATTGGCTTTGGATGTACAGTTTATTCAATAAAAAGGCCAGCAGAGGTTAGCTAAAACTGTTCACAGCTAAATCTGGAAAATGGTTTTAGCCACGAAAAATTGCTGAGAAGGTTGAAGCTCTTCATCTCAACATTTCTAGAACAACAAAATAGTATTTGTACCTGCAGAAATTGTTTCTAAATCACAAATTTTAAAAACAGAAACAATACTTTCAGTTTATCCTGAACAAAATGTTCAAAACATTTGGATTAGCCGAAACAATTTTTTAGTGAATGCAGTTTCATTCTGACTTCCTCCAGAACGGTTTTGGGGAGAACATCTTTGCAACAGCTTTACAATTGCAATTTGCTATGGACAAACTTGCCATGGCAGAATTAATGGTGTCAGGCAAGACCCTGAGCTGGTTTTGGAAACCTTCTGATACAGATCCCGGCACGGATCCTGGTGTATCTAACAAAGTAAACCATCCTGTAGATATGGCTCTCTTCCCTGCTGTCTCCTCAAGGCTCTCTTGATGCAGCCTCAGGAGGCTGTGACAGACCCCTCATGTTTCGAAACCTGGGACTGGGTGGACAGATTGCTTCTCCTGGCTGTCACTGGATGGAGAAAATCCCCTGTCTTGTGATCTGACCATAACAAGGCTTCTAAAAAAAGGCGACCTTTTGAAATCTCTACTACTAACCACTCGGAGAACAAACATACCCGACAAATCCTCTGTCTTTTGTTAGTTTCCTGTAGCATCATTACTCACCACTTCTGGAGTTTGCTTACCCTTTTCATGTGTAGGATTTCTTTGTTTGAGACACATTATTACTGTGTCTCATGTGCTTGAAATTACTCAGGCAGGACCGAAGCTGAATGGTGCTAGACATTTAATAAACAGCTCGGGGAAATACCTCTCCCTCTCTTGACAGGTTTGCTGTTTAATCTGAAGCGAGATAGGACAAGTGAATATGATGAGCTGAAAGAAGGAAGGCCACATGAAAGATGTATGTCTAATGTCCTTGTAGGACATCATTTACCCCTCAAGCCTCATGAAATATTTCCAGAAAACACACACATTTGACTATCACTCAATTCAACCTTTAATGGTTGCCAGGTTTTTTTGAAGGTTAAAATAGTGCAGAGTCCTGAGGAAAGATTTGGAGATGTTTCTGCTTGTGTGTACTTCAGTGTTTTAAGGGTTCGGGTTTTTTTCCTGTTTTATATTTTCCTAGACTGATCTCATTTGGGGACAGGATTCTCCCTGCCTCTTCAGAAAGAAGCTGGCAGATTTTGGAAGCAATTGTCTAAATTATAAATATGGTAACAATTATAGCAAAGCCCCTTCTGACTTTGAGTTATCATCAAACTGGGGTTACATGCAGTAACTGCATCTCTCTACTTGAAGTTCCCAGACATTTCCAGTTCTAACAGTCAGCATGGCCATCTTTATCTCCCCCCCAGTAAATGAAACACAGCAAGCCACTTTTTGTGTACTTCTGTTTCCAGGGAAACATCCTCTCAGGTAAAAGGGTCTCACCAAGTGGGGCCTTGCTAGTCTTAGTGAAGGATGGAGCTACCAGAGTAGCTTAGTTTTTCTCTCTCTGGCAGTGATCGCAGCTGAGACATTGACTAATACATGGGGCAATCTTAGAAGAAATGAGGGGGGTGAAGGAAATTCCATTAGATTTGGGGGAAAACAAATAGAACTACTGATGTAAAAAAGTATATGTATTATGCAGTAGGTAGTCTTTAACAATATTCTGTTATTCACAAATCACACGTAATAATAACACAACCTGTTATATGCAACATTGAAAAACATTTATCAATGCCTGTTTTCTTTTGCTTATGCTTTTGGGTTTTTTATTAAAAAACCTGAGACTCAGCTTAAATATGGCTTGTGTTAGCACAAGTTTATTATAAACATATGTGAATGTTTATGTGAATGTGCCAGTTCTGGTGGCATTACGATTGAGGAAAGGGGATAAAATAAATTTTTAGATGCACTATACTCCACATAAAGATGAAAACAAGCTGAAGAAGTCATGGCAAAAGCTGAACTTTAATGAAATGCTTTTTAAATGTCACGCACATAATACAGTACTTTACTGATGCTTGGCAGCAACTACATAACGATGACTAGGGTGGGATAAGCTGTGCTCCTGTTGGCTTGAGAGAGTTTTTAAGGACGCTCAATGTGGGGGTTTTGGCCTGTTGCAGGTGGCACTTTAGGCTCCTTCTGTGCTGGCTGGGGTTCAGAGCAGCAACGGAGCACTGCTGCCCCTGTGTTCTTCTGAGAACGATATGCAACTGTGGGATGGCTAGGGGGAGAATGGAAATACGAAGCCTTCACAGGAAAGCTATACTTTCTGGAAGAAAGCAAGCCTCTGGCAAAGCAGTGAGATAAGGAGAGGTTTAATTTTGCTGTAAGAAATGTTTTCAGAGAAGCTGGTTTGGGCTGCGTAGCTTTTCGTAATACCATCTCTCATGGAAGCCAGGGAGCTGCTTCTGGGGTCTGGGCAGACCTGCTGCTGCTTTCATAGCGTGAGCTGTCTGGGCTTTTCAAGTGCAAGGAATTTAATTGCTTTCCCAGGAGGTATGGCTAAAAGGCCTAGACATAAAAGCTAACAAAGGTTTATCTACTGAAAAATTGAATAAATATGCATGAGTAACTAAAATCATGGGGGCAAGTGCAGCATGTGAGTCCAGAGTGATGGCTTAAGCGTCTGACTAAGCTGAAAAGAGAAATTGCATCATCAAAACTTGATGACTGTCAGGAAAAAAAGCTACTTTTGAATCCACAAGTTTGAACTAAAATGCTGAAAGCAAATGGAATTTTCCCATGATTCATTTGAATTTTAGCTTGGATTCTTTCCAAACTTCTAATCATGAAGCAATCTCTAATTAATTAAAATACATACAAGCATATCTTTTATAAATATAAAACTATCCATTTAAATATACTTATGTATATTGAAGAGTGTATGCTTTCCCTTCTTCCATGAATGGGGCACATTAGACGTTTTCTCTCAGAAAAAACATACCCCTAACTGTTTGTATGTGAGAAACAATTAAGAAGTGATAGACGCAAAGATTATTTAATGGTGGTCAATGCAGACAAATTTATCAGAATCAATATACATTATCACACTGTGCAACTAAATGTATAAGTGTAAAATAATTATAGCAAGGTACTAAGGTATATATTTAAAAAAAAAAAGAGAGAGAGAGAGAAGGAAAACATTAAAACATAACACTGGAAGATTCCCAAAAGGATTGGCATAAATTCATGGAAAAAGTTGCTCCAGGTCTCAAAGTACATGTGAAATAAGAAATTGAAGAAAATAGTCATGTGAGCCTTTATTGGGAACCATATTTATTCCAACTAAAACTACATTACTGAATATTAAAAAGTAAATGACATTACAGATGTCTTTTCACATTGCTCTAGCCTCATAAAAGTAGCCCATTAAAATCTCATTTTCATATTCAGTGTTGCTGATATACACTTCATTTACTGTAAATAAAACACGTACTGGGTTTATAACTGAGACCATCAGTGCTGTGTAAAGTGACAGTTGTTTGGTTGAGTTTGCTCTGAAGCAACACACACGCTACATTGCCAGGTGTATGTTCATATGACTAGCAGATGTGAAAATGGGAACTCCACTTACCATTTTTGGTGTGGTTTCAGAAAAAAAGAGATTGTCAGAAATACCGTTTATTTTATCCATGAAAATGTTAACTCCTTGTTTAAAATTCCCCATGTGCCATCCAAGAGGGGAAAAAAAAAATCCAGATTCTTCTAATTCACTCATAAGCCATTTTGGGTGCTTCCGTAATCTGTAATTTCTTTTCCATCTTACACATTCAAGAGAGATAATTAATGTTTCCTGAATGCTAGTCCTTCCCTCCAACCTTCTTGCACTACTAACACACAGATGAAGAAAATTCGCCCTCCTGCCTGCAGGGGCCCTTCCTCTTCCCTCAAGCACTCCTTGTCTGCAAGGGTGTGCTCTCCAGTGCCTTTCTGGTCAGGACCTCAAAAAACTATTTGCAGGACTAATAAGGTAACCAAGCAATGTCTTCAAGAAAGATCAAACATTCAGAGAACTCCACCTAATGTAAAAGTATAATCTGAATGAAGACTGAGACTCTCCATTTATATTTATGGTCAGAAATAGGCAGGTCCCTGGTGTAGTTCATTGTACACTCAGACAGACATCTGGAAAGAGATGAGTCATATTCTAGAGTGTTTTAAAGGCAATCCGATCGATCGCTTTAGCTCTAAACATCTGAAGCTGAGTGGTAAGTGGCCCACAGAAGTGCCTGTTTCCCCCTTATTTCCCTCTTTGTAGAATACTATGTGTGCTCTCTGGGAATGCTGTCATGGTGGGTCAAATACTGAGGACAGATTTTTGCAACCAGGGGTGAACTTGAACAATTATTTCCACAAAAATAGCCACATTCAGGTCATTCTTTCAAATCTCAAGGACCGTAATAAAAGGAACTATTCTAGTGGTGATTAACTGCAAGATGGTTTTGCTTTGGACTACATAGGAGAAGGCAGTAGTCACAGACTACATTCAGAATGATTAGAAAGAAATGAGCATGTTACACCTATGGCAAGAGCAGAGCAAGGAAATACATAATGGTCAGTTCAAACAAGTCCACAAAATCTATTTGTTGAGCTAACATAACTTTAAAATATCTTTCACAAATGTGAAAGCATTCAGTAAAATAAAGATTGGCATCTTCAGGAGAGTTACAGGAAGAGTTAGCAAGTTTGCTTTGGACCATATGATACTGATGTCCTTGGACAGGCTGGGGATAACTCGAGTGGATGTGTGAGCTTCCCTAAGGGCACAGCAAATTGTTCTTTCCAGAGGGAAAGCTTTGCTTCAGAAAATAGGTGCTGGACATAACTGCCGATGAGCCAGGTAGGCAACAAATGCTTAAATGAGAAGATGACTGCTAGGGTCTCGGGTATGTAAGAGCTGCCTGCAGTCTAGATGACAAAGAACAGTACAGAGGCAGATGGAAGCAATCCAAGGTAAATGATTCACTTACTGAAAGCAATGATCAGTCTTCTGCTGAGAAATTTTTGTTAATTTTAGAAAGTAATCCTTTTGCATCACTATTGCTTTTGGCACTTCCCCTATCATCTTTGATGTGCTGTGTGTCCTAGGGAAGGTGCTTGAAGAGGAAAAGCAGCCCAGGCAACTGGCAGAGAATAGTCAGGGAGACCTATAACCATGTAAAATGTCAGGGTGATGAGCAATCTGTGGTAAGACATATATAGGGCAGCTGGAGGCTGGTAAACAATCGCGAGGCAACTGGATTCTTCTCTCTTTGCATAGAAAACTACCAGCCCTTTACAAGTACCTAAGAGTTAGGACTTCACAAAACAAGCCCCTCAGGTATATTTTACAAGAAGAAAATATATATACGCTGTTTGTGGCCTCCCTGCCTAGCTATTTCTCTTCTTGTCTAACTATGCTGAAGGTCTTAGAAACATCTTAACATCTCAGACATGGAGAAGATGTATTTTACAGAAATCAGGTTTGTCCTACATACAGCAGTATGGATACATGGGAAGAGGTCAAGTAACGTGCTGACTTCCACTCACTGTCTTGACCAGGTCATGTACAGTTTGGCTACAGATGTAATGACGTTCAGGACACATTTCTTCAGTATAATCCAGGTCCATTTACAAAGAGAAGAGCTTGGGAAAACCTTGAAACAACTATCACTTTTTTTCTTTCTTCAGCAAGACACAACCGTGGCTCCAGATAAACTGTATGAACTCTTCTGCTTTTGGTTGTTTCTCCTTAGAAAAAATCAGTTCGCTAGGCAGAGGACCTGCGGTCGCAGGCAGCACATGGGCCCTAAATGCAGGCAGGGCTGGAGCATTGCTGTGACAACACGCTGCTTCATGAAAGGGGAGAAACAAGTCTCATCCAGAGAAGAAAAGTAACCCTTAAAATCCAAACTCCATGGGCATTAGGTTATAAGCTGTCCTACTGATATGTATATGGTAGGATCTAGCAGGTCAAGATCTGACTTTATTTATTTATTTTATTTTACTTTACCACTGTTAAAAGGCTAGCTATTTTCCTAGAGCGGACACAGTTCAGCAAAAGAGTTTCACTTCAAACCCTCCAGCAATGTCAGGTGAGCAGACCTTAACGATCCTGCATAGTTTCTTAACATTTGCCTTACTAATCAGGTGAAATCAGCGACCATTAACATTTAAATAGGCCCTCTCCCAAGTGTGACAGGAATTTCCTAATGCTATGACTACAGCCCTGCGAGCTCCCCCTCAGCCAGACACGTTCCCACTTGCAAACACAGAAGTGAAAAGTCAGGGGTACAACTTGAGTTGATTGTAGCCAAGAAAGGAGAGGTTAGGGATTGCCTGCCACAGATTGCTTAGCGGAATTTTGCAAACTCTCCGAATTTTAAACTCATAAATCTAATCCAGGCAAAAAGTAAATAAAGAGACACTGATGTAGTGTTTCAGCTGACCCCCTCAAAAATCCAATTGTTCTTTTCACTCCACTTTTCAAATGAAGATCATTTCTAAAAGTACAAGGTTTGTGAATTACAGTTTTAATGAAAGCTTTCCGTCTTGCCATACAAACAGCATTGTTTAATAACTTCTACTTCACAGGTTTTAGATGAATATAAATTGAAATTTTACAGGCTGCAGAGGAAAGTAGACATCTGGGAAAAAACACATGATGATAAAAAACAGCTATATATGATACTACAATGGAGTCAAGCAATTAAGAAACACTCAACTCTTTCTCCAGAATCCCTTATGAATGCCTTCTCTGAAGTCTTTGCTCTCTTTTTTGGGACATCATACCTTAGTAATTCCCTGGGAGGCTTAGATCAGCGCTGGCATAAAGCAAGTGTATGGGCTGACTGGTTCTCGTCTAGTCACAACAAGGCCTTTGGTGTTCCTTGACAAGTATGGGCTGATGTGTTTCCTTCATCACTGTCCTCATGGCAGTCATCTTAGGGGTGACGTCCCAAGTGACACCAGCAGTGTCTCACCATATTATGGGCATGTTTGGAGAACACTAGTCCCTGCTTGGGCTGGGATAAGGGAAGTCTTTTTTTTAATGCTGGCACCTGGGGTAGATGGTAACAGAGGTGGGACGGAGAGCAATGGGCCAACTCTGCTTTTAAGTTGCGTCCTTAAGTTAAGTTTCTGTCAGGGCTAATTCTTTTGATCTCTATCTCAGTCTAGGGTTTGGTGCTGAAAAAGTGCTTTTGATGTACATTTGACTCTCAGTTTAGGTCTACTTTTAATTGGAGCACAGCCAATCTGCACGCTCAATGGGTGTATCCAGGTGGGAAGGTGACTTGGTCTGAAATAAACCGTCACAGCACAGAGTTTGTTATTAGTGTCTACAAGCTGAGCATATTAATCTATTTATATCTCATGGAGTCAGTAAAGCCATCCAGCTCAGTCTGTCTTTTAACAGGCATGCAGTTGTGTACTTTTTTGTCATTCTTATAGATGTTCAGGATTTTGCTCTGTTTCCTTTTGCTCACCCTCTCCTTTGTGTTGGGTAGGACTTTTGTCTGGTGTTTTTCTCAGGTCTGCAGCTAATCATTTAAACAGGGCTGTGATATGAGTGGCTTTTAGTATGTTTATATTGAAATAAATCAGTGGAGTGTGTTCTTACGTTGCATAACATCTCACTTGTAAACTTAAGTAAATCAATGCTATTTACTTCAATTGTGTTTTCTATTTCCCCTTTTTAATCACGTAAGAGCAGAGCATGTTCCTGAGGCATATTTGTCTGGCACTGCTCTTTCCCCACTTGGCTGCTACACACTCCCTCCATCACATCAGCACCTGCTCCGTCTGGCCCTGACCAAAACCCACGCCTACCTTTCTATAAGGAACAATGTGACACAGTGCTGCCAAGCATCTTACTTCAAGACCTTCATCTGTTTATTCTTAACATACATAACTGGTGCTGAGTCTGTCCATCTATTGCAGCATGAGAATGCTCTGTGTAAACAAGGGTGAGGAACACGCCAAAAGGGATGCAAGTGTAGCCAGTTTTCTTTCCATAGTAGGCAATGTTGACCTCTGAAAGAGCAACTAGGGGGAAACACAAGTCACAGCACTTATCTTTCCTAGATGACCATGCTGCAGCTCTTTCAGCACCTTCCAGGTTACATCGTGCATATTTCCTCGCTCCTCTTGCTCCTGTGCTACTAAATAGTTCCAAGCTGGTAGGAAGGAAGCATGTTTGGGTTCTTCTCCATTATCTGCATGGATGTGAATGCAGTATTTTCCACAAAGATGCTGCATTAACTAACCCCAGATGTTAGACAATTCATTATGTTACAGAGCCTTAGCTTAATTGTTGTGTCCTCTATTTATCTATTTAAGTTATTTTCCCATTTTTACTTCATCTTACTCAATTGTTACTGCAATAGAGTGTAATGAATTGTAATATTACGAAAATTTATTATTCATTACCGTTGTAATTAAAACCACATATACATCTAACCCAAAAGTACAAAAATTATTCTTTCCTTCCCCAAAAGATTTATGGATTAAGGAGGAAGTTATTTTATTTTCAAAACTGAGAATCAGTCTCTATTGCTTGCAATTTAACTACAGTGCAGAAACAAAACAGGGAAAGGCAATTAATCAGACCCCACACTAGATAATTGGGAATGTAATGAGACTAGCAGCTCCTGTAGTATCTGCCTATCATGAGGAAGAGGTCACACAAGAGGGGTGCCTGAATGAGTAATAGCTCCTCTTGTAACAGTCCCTTAGAAAAACTGTACGAAGGAGAGTGCCTGTATTTATTTTGGCAAAGCTGAGACCAGAATTTGTTTTATTTTGTGTGTTTTATTCCCCTCATGGATCTGATGCCAGAAAACAATCGAAATGAGCAAAGGGGATAGCCATTATTATAAGTTTTGTCTACTGCAGTGGAGCAGAGTTCTCTGGAAATTATAACATATTGCAGGTTGCTCCAGGCCATAAATCCTAACCCAAAGCCACCTGCAAAGCCTTGGAAAATTAAAATGCTGCAACTGGGTTTAACCAGCCAAAAAAAATGGCTGCTGAGTCACTCTGACTACACAGTACATATTCTTCAACTGTTGAAGGATGTATTGCAGCACCCTGATGAATATGTAAGAGGCATAACCAATTATTAAAGCACATGTGTAAACGAGTTTTGCCAACACTTAAAACAATCTTTAAAATTATTCATAGATTCATTTGGGTTGGAAAAGACCCTTAGGATCAAGCCCAACTGTTAACCTAACATTCCCAAGTCCACCACTAAACCATGTCCCCAAGGACCACATCCATTAAAAATAAAGGATACCGATATCATACTGAAAACTGCTTTTTAATTTATTTTCTTAAAAAAAAAAAGAGAAAAAGGAAAAAAAAAAAAGCCCTAAAAAAAACCCCAATGCTATTCACATGGCCGAGTCCACTCCAGAAGGACCCATCCTAGCTCCCCTGGAAGACTTGAAATGACCCTGACAGATGCAAAGAGTGATTAAACTGTTAGGTCAACAATTGAAAAGTACTAAACAAAACAAAACAGTACTAATTAGAGACTTGTGCATTTACAAGGGCATAGTAGTGTCCTTCCTTTGCCAGTAACTGGCTGTGGGTGCCCTGCTCAACCACCCTCCCGTTCTGGATCACCGCAATGATGTCTGCAGTCTGTATGGTCGTCAGGCGGTGAGCAATGATGATGCAGGTTCGACCTTGCCGGGCGTTATCGAGAGCTTTCTGGACGATCTGCACACAGATGTCATGAAAATCCTGCTAGCACCTGGAAAACCTTCACTGGTCATAGAACCACATTTGATTTCTTACTCTTTGTAAGCACCTGAATATATCTCCCATAGGTATACAAGTCAGTGCATACATGAGACACCCTTACTCAACATGATTTCTCACTGAGGTCAGTGAGACTGATCGAATGAGCACGAGACATTGAGAAGTGGGTTCTTGGGCATCCAGTTTGGGTCAGAACACAAATTCAGTATTTACCATCAAATACAGCAATAGGAAGACAGCTAAAGAGTATCAGCTCCCCACGGTGTTTTCTCCTTGACATTTTGGGTTTTTTCTACTTGTTTACTTAGTAGATATGCACAGCTTCCTAGTGTCATTCAATTCACAGCTTGCAACTGGAAAAGCTACAGTGATACACCTGCCCTGCTGTTTCACAGCTGAGCATTTGCAGTATATTTGCATTGATTTTATTCTACAGAAAGCAACTAGCCATGTACATAGACATATATATTTCATGTAATAACCCTTACTCACCTTTTCACTTTCTGTGTCAAGAGCAGAGGTAGCTTCATCCAGAAGCAGAATGGCAGGATTACGAACCAGAGCACGGGCAATTGCTATTCTTTGTTTTTGACCTCCAGAAAGTTGTGTTCCTTTCTCACCCACCCGGGTATTATATTTCTGGGTATTAAAAATTTAAAAATGAGACCTGAGAATACTTTTAGAGAAGGAAGATTAGAAAAGTAAAATTTTATGCATGATATAAAATGATTAGGTGTTTCTACCTTGAAAGAGAATAATAGTGTAAGTGTTTCTAAGAAAGCTAAGGTTTTATAAGCTCCTCTAGTATAAACAGTTATATATACAGCCGCACATATTTATATCTGGTCTGAAAATTTACTTCCCCAAAGGCTGGAACAGGCCTTGTATGGTACCACCAGTGATACAGTGGTAATGTGTCCACAGACATCTGGCCATGAGTGTATGAACGTAAGAGTAACTAGAGATTTAATGTTTACTGACATGTACATGAAGAACTTTATCCTGTGTTACCTGGGAATAAAGAATGTCAAATGTCATTAGCAGCAATGAAGATGAAATATTTTTTCAGCATCATTATATCATTTTCAAGTTACACAGAACTACAGTGAAAACAAACTATCAAAGCATTTTTTTTCTTGTTAGAACCAAATTTTTGGCAGGCACGAAGGTCAAATGCCATGTAATTCACTTCTGATTTTTTGCCTGTTTATTAAGAAACACTCCCTATGTATGGCTCATCCAATTAGAAATAAAACATTTAGTTTTACTGAACTATTTTAGGGAAAAAGTATAGTTTTTCTCAGAGTAACTTGAGAAGTTTCAGCTGTTGAAGGAGAAAATATATAAAAAGATATGAGGACCTGTTTGTACATAGTGTCCTCTTATTTTGTTTCCTCATATTCTGCTTTGTCTACCACAATATTATTTGGAACACTAACTTTTTTGAACAAACTAACAGGATTTTAAGCTTGAAACACAGTGACATTTTAAAACATATTTTTATTATATTAAGTGAAACAAAAATATTTATTTTTAATTTGATCAACATAAGTGAGCATTGCCTAGATTTCTCCACGTCACTCCAAAAATCTAATCTCATTGTGAAGAGAAGATCACTATCTCTTACCTCTGGCAGCTTTTCAATGAAGTTATGAATATTTGCTGCTTTAGCTGCTTCTTCAATTTCCTCCTGACTGACCACCCTACTGTTGTCTCCATATTGAATATTTTCAGCAATGCTGCAGTCAAACAAAATGGGCTCCTGTGACACCAGGCCCAGTTTGGACCTCAGCCATTGTAAATGCAAAGATTTGGTATCCAATCCATCTGCTACCTAGAAAAAGTAATAGAAAAATGTTGCCAAGTTGACTACAGAGCTCATCCACAGATATACACTGTAAACAGGAAACATGAACTGTAAGAGGAAGCCTGTTATGTGTTAGATTCCCAGCTGAAATCAAGTAAATTTTGTATGCAAAATGGAAAAGAACCAGCAGTGTAGCTGAAATATTTCCTTTCATTAGTTTTTAATTCTGTACATGTTTTTGCTTCCATTTCCCTGCAAACAGAAACACAGAGTGCATATCACAGGCTGTTCCTGCAATCCTTCCAGCCCTACTGGCCACAAGAAGCATGGGGAACCTCACAGTAAAGCCTATCCCTAAGAAGCTGAACACAACAAGAAATATTCTCAGCTGCAGCCCTTTAACTAAATCTTAAAACCTCCAAGGAATTTTCCATGTACTTTTTATACCCATTAATGGGGACCATGTCAAAAAGCCCGTTGCATCCGATGGTGATGCATCCCTATGAGATTATGTTTGTATTATCTGAAGCATGTATCTATGTCTCTGGTGTGTGAATTCATATTAATGAGATGACTTATACACTGACAAGCAAGCGACATGAACATTATGCCCCTGTGTGACCAGCTGTGAGCAGCTTTGGGGAGGCAACGCGGTCTGACACCATCATTCTCTTCCCCAGTGAAATCAGCGCGCTGAGCTACCACACTGTGTCAGCATGGGTGCCAGTGCTGGCATGTGCATCTAATGCACAGGGCAGGCAATGACAGGGGTCTTGGGGTTGTCTACAGCTCCGCTGAAGCCACAGCCTCAGTAACCCACACCTCTTAAAAAGGCCGCTCTCCAGAGATATTGCTAGGATCATTGAAAACCTCTGAAACTTGGAAGATAAAGAGTTCTGTAGACTTAATTGTTAGTAATAGCCACACAACTCTACTTTTACCACTTGTCCTTCCACAGGGTCATAAAATCTCTCCAAGAGCTGAATAGATGTGCTTTTGCCACAGCCACTGCTTCCTACTAACGCCAGAGTTTGTCCTTTGTTGACCTTCACGTTGAGTCCTTGCAAAACTTGAAATCCTGGCCTTGTTGGATATACAAAATGGATGTTTCTGAATTCAATGTTGCCTTCAAAGTTACTCTGAAAAAGTAATAGAAAGTTCACATGTTCATATTAGCATTTATTAGCTTTAATTAAAATAACAATTGTAAGACTTGGTTATTTAAGTGAGAGAACTGAAAAGGAAGTTCGGGAGGGTATTTTCAAAACTGCTGCTGAAGTTCTTTTCATTTCCATATTGGATCAGTGTAGCGTCATTGTTTATGGGCTGATCTGTGGATATGTCACTAGATCCTTCTGGAGAGTTTTCTATACCTCTTTCTTCTATTTCTAACTTCAGCTTTGAAAAGAATATCTTTAGACAAATAAACATTAGTATATTTCTTTTCCAATACATGTAATTGAGCCACTTCTACTCTTGATATAATCTATAGCATTTGCTTTCCTAATCAACACAAGGTCAAGATCAGCTATTAAGATAGCAGAACTAAATTCTTCACTAGGTAATTCACAGGCATGTAGGACAAGCTGTGTTTTAAAAAGCAATGGTAGCTGTTAATTGGCCATTCTAGCCAGGCCAATTTCTAAGCACAAGTAGAAGAAAGGGGGCACACATTAAGGCTAGTGCGTCTCCTATTTGAGGTAGGAGCCAGCCTTGTGTACATACTGGCAGCACCACTAGTACAATGCTCTCACAGCAGCTGATGATCTAATTTAATGGGCTTGAAGCTTTGCTTTGCTGAAGTCACAGGCATCACTGGTATACGAGTCCAGTCTATACCAGAAATATTTTCATTTAAGTTTTATTTTACCATGGACCTTCCACCAAATCTTTCAACATCTGCGCTGGAGGACCCTGGTTCAAGAAAATACGTAAAAGTGCTCAAACTTTAAAGGCTGTGTATAAGATTAAAGTTATAGAAACTGGATTATGGCTTCCTGAGTAGGGGCTACCACCTAAAACCTACACAGGAAGTTTATTTTAAACTTAGATGGATTACAAACATAATCCTTCCAGATCACATAAACTGAAAGCATCTCACGCAGAAGATTGACGAGTGCTGAGGTCAGTTTCCTTAATGACAATTTTGGTTTAGAGGTAAGTGTTTTGGATTTTTTTGAGTGTGTTTTGATTATTGTTTTGTTTTTTTTTTTCTTGTGGTTCCCCCCCAAACTTAAGAGCAAAACAGGTTATTCATTAAGTTAGTTTGACTTCACAAGAGCACATTTTCACTTGTAAGAGCTTCCACAGTTGTAAGAGGATGGCTTTTGGCAAAACTGTTCTGTCTCTGAAGGAACTAGTCTCTCTTATCTACAAAAAGAGTAGAAAAATGCATTTGTATTTTATTTCTCTGGTAAACTGTTACGAAGACAATGCAACTGTTAGTGGAACTGACTTTGTCAGTATTTTCCTGAAACCATTTCAGATGTAGGTCAGTAGAATGAAAAATATTTTTAGCTCACTTTGAGCAAAACTACATTTAAGCCTATACAATTCTGACTGAAAACCAGAAATAATATGGTCCAGAAAAAAAATAAAATTAATGAGTCAGTACTACTATTTTATGTAATGTCTGTCTTTTGTGACACCCTAAAAAATATGAAGCTATGAATATAGTTGCAGACAATAAAACATTACTTATTTAGTTTGTTTCAGTGATTTTCGGAAAAAAAGAGAAAAAACCCAAACCAACACCCCCAACCAAAACAAACCCCAAACGAAAGACCCCAAACCTAAAACCCACCCAAACCAAAGAAAAAAACTCTTACCAATTTTTCACCTTCTTCACTGTAACTGTCAATTAGAGGTTTTCTGTCTAAAAGTTGAAAGATTCTTTGGGCTGACATTCTCGCTTTGCCATAATCTGGTGCCAGGGAAGCAGACTGAGCAACTTTCATAGCTGTGAATATGATGGAAGAGAAGACTCTAAAAACAAAAGACAAATCATCATTCATTTCAGGTAGAACAACTCATTGTTTTCCTCATGTGTAAAAATAAACCTTCAAAATAAACTTCAGATTGTGACATTTCTGGAGCTCCTCACCACCTCAAATTTCATCCAGTATTAGGAAGCCCTATTTGTTCCTAGAACTACTTTATAGGTGAGCAGTGGTGTCACACCATTCCCTGTCTAATACCCTCTGCCTGGAAGGAACGTCAAACAGCAAAGACTTCTCTAGAGCAGGTATGCTGAGCATGGCCACACGCTCACTGCTTCGCTGCCCGCATACGCACCTTTCCCCAAAACAGCCCTCCTGCCCGAACCGCACTCCCAACCAGACTGAATTCCTGAATCTCTGTGCCCCATTACCTCTGTAATTTGATGAAACAATTTTCATGCATTTAAATCACTATCATGTGTGTTGATTTTTTTTTTTTACATTTTAAAAATATACTCACATAAATACATTTTCGAAGTTGGTCAGACTATGGGCGATGAGCCATGCCCCAAATCTGAAGACTGCTGCATTAATAAAGTAGTTTGCACACTGAGCTACTCCATAGGTAAATCCATAGAAAGGGGCTTTTGTCAGAGAATCTCTGATAAAGGAAGAGACTTTCTGTAAATAACTTGTAAAACAGAAACAGCAGACACTGGCTGGGGGATGTTCACTGCAGGGGGGGTTGAACTAGACGACCTCTAAAGGTCCCTTCCAACCTAAACCTAAATTATATGATTCTATGATGGCCAGATTTCTCGGTTAAAGGGTTCAAGCAATACAGCTCACCCCCTGAAAATACCACAAATCAGCCCAGACGTATGCACACTCACAAACAAGCCCTGCCAGACCCTAAGAGCACCCCGCATCATGGCATGAAACTGCCCTTAGGACAGAAAGTTAGAGCAATGAGATCCTTCCCCCTCACTTATGTTATCTTGAACCTCTTCCTTTGCTTTTCCATAACAGGGTGGGTAACTAGAGCAGTTAAAAAAAAAAAATTAATAACTATCACATATGACCCATCTTATTAAGAAAACAAGCAGGCTCCAGCCCAGGCTACGAGCTGCCTGCGGGCTTCCGCCAGGTCTTTCCATCTGAGCAGAGACCTCTCATCCTGATTCAGAGCAGAGACAAATTGCTGGGTATCCCCGCAGGGATTCAGGCTAAGCCTCTATTTCTCAATCTGTCCTTCTGGAGAAGTTTCATTTTGTGTAGCTAATTGAATGCACACTGAACCAGAGTCTGGAGAACTCTCTGCCCTCATGGTTTAGGATGCTCTCTGAGGAAATGAAAATCTCCTTTCTAGTATGAACTGTAAGTCAGAGACCTTTGACAGTCCAGGCAAGCATCCTGCCTGTATCTGTGGTATTACCGGTTCACGAGATCTTGAATTTAACACTATTTTGCCTGGAGACAGATTAAACAATGCATCATTTTCAATTCCTTCTTTCACATTATTTGCCTTGAAGGAGGAAAGAAACAAATTAGATTTTGGGCTACTTTGTTTAAATAAAACGGAGCTAGAAAGATCTGGCATCCTTAATGATTTGAACGTGTTTCAGTTGTGACAAGGATGTAGCAGGTCAAACAAGGGAAACATATGAAGTTCATTTCAAGGTTTCAAAGTCACTTGAAGGGAATAAAACTGGTTTATGTTACAAAGGGTGTGGTATGGGGATTAACTGTCAGTTCCTGAGTTAACGAGTATCAATCCAATACACTGAAATGGAGTGAACATATACCTGATATTCTAGGCATACACAAGAAACCAAAATATTCTGTAACATGTAAGCAGAGAATGCAGTTTATAAAGTGTTTGCACAAATCTTGCAAATATTTTTTTCACTCTGCATTTAAGAATGTGTATTTAAATATACCAAGTGAACAAATTTCAAAACTATGTAAACTGCTATTGATATCCTTCCTGGTCTTTTCAATATTGGATAGTTTGCAAGAAATGTATTTACAATAAGTCTGAAGGACTAAAATGTACAAAAAAATAATTATTAAAGAAAAAAATCCCACCTATATGGACCGTGCAAACTGGTAACGTATCTTTCATAAAATGCATCTTCCCTGGTCAGTGAAGCTACAGTTCTTATGTTTTCAACTGATTCTATTGAAATCTAAATTGGGAGATAAAACAAATAAGAGGTAATCCCTTACAACAGCAGTCTGCGACGTATCTCCTAAACACTTGATCTCTTCTCTAGCATTTATTATTTTAGATCAGAAAGTGTTTGCTTAAGAGAAGAGATCAACGTCTATTACCAGGTGAAGGAAAGCTCAGAGCAACAAGATTATTTACCCCATGGTCACAAGACAAGGTGGGGCTGAAGCCAACATGTGTTTGAATTCAGAACCTCAGGCCAGCCACTGCCCTAACCCGTGGGTTGTGATCCCAGTGATTTAAACCCTGTTTCATAAAATAGGAACAAACCCCGGTCATGTTTGCACTTTTGCATGAACTACTGTCTTCTGGAAGAGCGTGATCACGTGAACGAAGGCAGTACCCTGAAACCCTTGAGCACATTAATGGTTTGCATTTTATGGTGGAATAAAAAAGTAGCAATGTCAGGGCTCAGTGGCTCAGCCCTGCAACGCTTCTGGCCACAGCACTACACTGTTTGCCCCAGGCACAAGGCAGACCAGGGCCGGGGCTGCTGCCGTTACAGCTGTTCCTGCCCAGAAATCCACTATGGAGGCTTTCAAATGCATTCTTATAGCCTAATTTACAGATGTTTTGTGTTATCTATGTTTTGCTTTTCTTGGGGATATACAAACATTCCCTTCATACCCCACCCTGTCCTGTCCTCTCCCCCCTCCGTTTATCTTGGATAATTGACTCAGCTGTAACGTAGCTACAGTGTTGCCCTTGAAAGTGATCTCACAACATAACCCTGTACTTAAAACTGGGGAACTTACTCTTCCAGCCTCTTCCAAGGCTTTTTGATCTTTTGCAGCATGACCAGTCACAGAGCTAATTCTCGCAGCATTTGTAGCAATAACGAAAGGAATGCTGGCCAGGATAAGCAAAGTTAACTGCCAGCCGTATACAAAAGCAATAATGATGGCAGTTAGAAGGGTGAAGACAGTCATAGTCATCAGTCCAAGGCGGCTTCCAGTTGCCTAAGAAAACCCCAGAAACCCCCAAATATCCATCATTAGATTTTCTTTTTGTTAACTTATATCACCACTCGAAATCGCTACACAGTCAAGGCCGGCAGTTAAGCTAGAAAATGAAACCATGCATGGTCACATGCTTGGACATCATGCACCTACTTATGTAACTGTTCCTAGACATTCCTCTTACCTGCCAGCATTTGGGCCATCAAGCGAGGTTAAAGGAGTCTAAACAGTTGGTCATGGCAGTTCTTTAATGAAATATATATCTGGGTGTTCTTGCACTTCCTGAGGCACAGAAGACTGTGGTCACTGTCACAGTAGGGCAGGTTGTCTGTTGAGTGCCCAGTGTTAGGCAAGAGGGGCTTCTTTCTAACAAGAGTTATCCATTGATCCATTCCACTAATGGTGGTAGAAGCTACTCATCCTCAGGTTCTCACACTGCTGCACCTGGGGTTGGGTTCTCAGAAAAAAATCTGAATTTGGCCACCCTGCAGAAATGCTTTATCTCAGAAGGGATAATGAGTGGGAAAGATTAACTCATACTGAAGAACTCCTGTCTCCTCCCAGACTGTATAACCTTTTCATCAAGAACTTTTAAAATGAGATATGATTAACATCCAGCATCCGGGTGGGCTCTAATCTGCAGAAAAATGGTCTGAAAGCAGCCCTGTGGAAACAGTTCATCCTCGAAAATTTGGCTTGATGGAAAAAAGAAAAATCCTTGGGTGGGAAGCAAAATTCTTCTCTCTTTTGCCAAAGACTTTCCTGCCCTGAAAAGACTTTTCTTGTTCAATAAAATTTAAAATAGTAATAATTAAACCAATGCCGAGGTGAATTGTTGCCATATGTTCTAGGGGCTGCACATAAAGATGGATTTGGAAACTTCAGCCAGCGCAGCATGAGGCATGGTTCGTTCTTACTCTGTAGCACTCCAGAGAACACAATAGCTTTGGAGAGCAATTCATGCCCTTAGTTGGCTTTTGTATTTAGAGGACCCTATGCATGCCTCCTTTCTACTGCCCTGACAAGGTGATATAATTCAATGCCACTGAAACAAACTGGAACTTTAGAAAATAGAAGTGACTAAATTTTGTCAGACTATTTTCTCACTACTAGCCCATAAGGAAGGAGGACAGGAAAGAGAAAGAGAAGTCTACTGAGACTGAAAAATGTAGGGATTACATTTTCCCCTACAAGTCCTGCCATTGGGGCACATCACAAAAAAAGTGTGATTTCCCCCCCTTTCCCCCCCGCCCCCCGACCCAGGGAGAAGGGAGGAAATGGAGCGGCATTTGGCAGATCATCAGGGACTGCTGATGAAGTGAGCGGTAGGAGAAATTGTGCGGAACTTGCCATATTCTCCTGCCAGAGTCCAGTGTCCACCTCTCCCATACCAGCACCTTGAGTCATTCCATCCCTTGGCTGTTGGCCTCCATGGTCTTCCTTACTAATGCCAGGCCATTTCTTACCATTTGGCCTGCTTGTGTGTGAAGCACATTTGGTAGAGATGGGCAGAAGAATTCTCTTTGCTAAGGTTATTAAAGGTTTGTATCATCTGCAGATGTAACTTCTTCATGGTACTCAGATGACACCCATCAAAGGGTGTAAAAACCTGAGGTCCACTGATTCTGGTCCCCAGCTCATACAGATTTCACTTTGGATGGTGAAATGGTCTACAGTTATTCTATGCTTTACTTAAAGTCTTGCAGGGAGGGAAATGAATGGTACATGAATGTCTGCTGGATATTTCAGTTCTCATAAATTATCAGCTAGGAAGCCATTTCCCAAGTGTCAAGAGTATGCTATGTAAATGCATTCGCCAATCTGTGGGGTAGATTTGCTACCTTGTGTTCTGGAACAACCTCAGTGCCCCTTGCCAACTACAATTAATATTTGTAATGAAAAAAATATTTCAAAAACACATGAAAAAGAATCAGCCTACCCCTTTGACTCGGGAAGCATCTGTGGCAAGCCGAGTTAGCAGAACGCCAACAGCATTTTTCTGATCATCGTACCATCCAACCTCCTGCAAGAAAAGGCACCGTTTTTGTTTCAAAAAATTGCATGTTCTTTTCTTGTTTCAGATTGATCTGGATTACTAATAAAATGAACAAACATTTCTAGCTCAGGCAGCATATGAGGAAATGGAAGTACAAGTCATGATGGCTAACTGCAATATTCTTCCTCAGTAGTTAGCATCTTCCAAATAAAGTAAAAGTTTAAAGAGTATTATTCTGTTGTGAACATCTAATTGTTCACAAAGCATTATGAACTGTAATGTTCTTCTGAATGTGCCTATTTAGAAATGTGTATTAAAACCCCTTTTCACTCAGCCCTTCCTGTGGCCTGAAGAGGTTAACTATTTTCTTCTTACAAGTTACCCACTCCCTTAATATAGAAAAGCAATTACTCATCTATATTTTTACATTCAGAAAGGAAAAGAAGCCCTTTTATTTCCAAAGGCTATAGCAGGCTTTTTTTTAATCACTGATTTTCCCCCTCCTAGTCACTTTCAGATGTTTCTATGAACACACAGGTTCTTGCCCTAACGGGTGTGTCGGCTGCCAAGTTATGTGTTCTCAAAACTCCTATGCAAGTAACATGAAATTGCACAAATCAACAGGAAAGGTTTAACATAACATAAAGATAAGTAACATTATTCTTCTCATGGGTAATTCTTGATGAATAGGGCAATTTGAATCTTTTGGAGTAAAAAAGTATCAGATTGTCTACTTGTTATGGATTGCAGCATGTAGATTTAAAGCTAAATAACTAAACAGATTAGATTTAAAACTATGTATTTCATACTTGCATCATGACCACACAAGCAAGGGGAGATGAAACTTTTTTGGTCATACTTGCACACACAGACAGCTGCAAACTGTGTGCATATTAGCATGTCAGAAGCGTGCACATCTGCAATGACATTCCTTCAAAATTAGACTATTTGCAGTGGCAGCACTGAGCTAAACTGTACGTGGGACAGGAGACTTTCAGAAAAAGTTGTACTTTTTCCTAAGCTAGTGGTAGAAGAGACATTTTTTTGTTTTCTTTCTCCAGAGCACACACCTGAAACCCAATGTGTACCTTACAACAGTCTGCAAAAGCCATCTGGCTCTCATGGTACTCTAGCTGCCTAATTCATACCTGCTGAAGTAATGCTCTGAAGGACAAAGAGCGCAGTCTCATTGTTAGTATCTCCCCAGACTTCCCAAACATGAATCCCTGGAGGAGGAAAGAGACACATTTTATCATCTGATGCTTTAACTCTGTTTATAAAGCCACACAACAAAAGCAATGACACCAAAAAGCCTCCTACAACCCCCTGTGAGTGTATAAGTCTTGGGAAAAGTGCCATTCACATTCCTGGAACCTAAAATTCTTTTTTCCCACAGAAAGGAAGCAACATGGCAAAGAAGGCGAGAGCTTTGTTGTAATGCCTGATTCTTATGCCTCAGCAGCATTAGAAGATAAATGAGCCTATCTAGTCATTGGCCTCCCTACTCTGACTGCTACCAGAGACATTCAGTCACAGCAGCCATACCAGTGGATTTTATGTTATGGACATCAATGTGCAGTAACTGTTTCCTGCAAGCTGTGAAGCAGACGTAAGAGGACAGCAAATGATGGAGTTTGCTTGATGGTATGAAAGAAACCATCTGCTATGGAAAGAGTATTTTATACTTACCTTGGCAAGTGCCTGTAGATTATCAATGAGAAATGTCAGTCTTAACTCTGACTTTTAAAGCCAGACCTTCAACTTCAATTTCAGTCATGTTGAATCCATATTGCCTTCAGTGACTGATTTAAAGCAACAGCAAATATGGACATATGTCTTTAAGTAAACACACCAATAAACCCCACGTACCTCAGGAAGAACCCCAGCACTTTTATAATCTCTGATTGGTGTTTTACTTCTCACACTGCATTGATACGAGTTATACCTGCAGCCTGCCAGGGAGTTAAGGACTTCTAACATTTCGGTGTAGCGACACTTACTTGGATTATGTATGCTGCTAAGGTAATCACTCCAAGTAAAAGAAACATTAAAGAAAGCACCAATGTGTTTTTATTCCTCTTTTCTGGATCTGTTTCTTGAAAAGCCTGTGTAAGAACAAACACAAAAATGAATACATAGACAATGAGTGCCAGTTACATAAACCAGCCTTCATCTCAAGAGACTTGTCTACTTCAGTTTCTCTTAGCAAGTACGCTGGACCCTGACATCAGTCTGCAGTCAACTTTCTGTCGAGGGCCAGAAGACAGTCCAGCTTTCCACTTAACCTACATCTCGCTAATGTTTTTCCCCAGCTCCAACTATTGTTCCACCTTTCTTCTGCTGGTCAGATGCAGTTCCACCAGGCTCTGCCTCTAGAGGCTCACTTCACCAAAATTTATCCAGTTTTCATTGGATCCATTTATACAAATGAATGCCACTCAGAGTCTTACATAGGGAGAAGTGGCTGAGCATGAGGGAGGCCCAGGACTGCAATGTCCATTTGCAAAAAAATACTTACCCCAATTATTTTTCCAAATATAACAGAGAATGCAGGATGGACCCCACCTGAGATGGCAGCAGCAATCACTCCCAGCAGTACATACAGCCACTCAGGTTTGTTCAGAGCCAGGATTCTTGAGTAAGGCACAGCAGGGAGATTTTCTTCCTACAGGAAAGGGAAGGCTGCAAATTTTCCTTGGAAACATGAAATCCCCCAGACAGTGGGTGTTCATTAGGCTTTGACTAGTGAGCTGTCTTGGTAAACCACTGAAAGCCTTCTCTGTGCACTTGGAGTGAGCAAACATGCTGGAGCCGTGCAGCTTTGCTGTTTCATATCCTAGAACTTCAACTGCACTGTAAAAGTTTGGAGGCAAAAATTTAACAAAAGGCTAAGTCATGAGGGGAGAAGGGCCAGGACAGTTCATTGAAAGTCAGATGGGGACTGGTCACCATGAATGGCAACTTTAACACTTGAATCTTTATAAAGAACAGAAAGTCTCACTGTTCAGAGCACAGAAAAGATCCCTCTGGTTTGGCTAAATGCTAGTGGGCTGGCAGTGATACAATTGGGTAGAGAGATCATCTTTCTTTTGCAAACTATAGCCTATGCATCATTACCAAAAGCATGAGAGAGGCATATGTAACAGTCGGTTAGCCTGCATCTCCTTTGAAAGTATAAGAAATGCTCTGTTCTGCTTTCCTAATTTATTCAAGTGTCTATGCCTCCACAGCAGGAATTCTGGAAAAGCAAAAAATGAAAACTTTGGAAATGAGACAAAATATTAGGCAGAATTATGACTAAGTTGCTCTTGCTTCCTGGTTATTTTATCCCATATTTCGGATGCTGAATGAGGGTGGCTAAGCCTCAACCATAAAAGTGGACTGAGCTTTCTGAAATAATTACAACTGCTGGATGCTTGATTTCTTAATTTTTTGTGAATGTGATTAACACCGAAGCCTTGAGCATGAACACCCACTACTTCCTCTGAGGTCTTCAGCAGTATTAATACACAGACAAAAAGTATCTTTTGAAGTTGTGAAATTTTTTGTGATTATAGGAATGGATCCAGATCTTTTCCACTGTTTTAAATGTGTATTAGCTGGAAACTATATTTTAGTGAGAAGGAATATCAATAGATACAAATTACAGTAAAGATTCCAGAAGTATTTTAAATAGTCAGATGCTGTATAACAGATGAGATCCTAACTTCCATAGATTTAAAAGGATCCATGGTTTTACTTCAGAACTTACTTCAAGGGTCCTGAAGGCAAGTAAAAAACCCAACCAACCAAAAACCACCAAACAACTCTTCCAATACATTTCATGCAAAAACATGCTGCAGCTCAAGCAGTACAAAATAGGAAAAAACAAAATCAAGTTTTGTTTATTGTTGAGCTGCCTACCCAAGGTCTGATCCAAAGTCCACTAGAAATCTGCTCCTATTGATTGCCATGAGCAAGTTTTACTCAACTTTGACAAAAAAAGTTCTGTTCCTAAAACTTGAACTTACTATATGACTTTTATTTCTGTATCACATTTGTCAACTAAAGTGTTTTATCTTAATAAAAACCTCCAGAACCGGATGTTTTAAAGCGTATACTAAGACTGGGGGAGAGAGAGAATAATTGTTCTTTTATTTAGAATACACTTTAAAATGTTAGGGTTTTGATATTTTTTTTTCTGTTTGACATAAAGGTAAAATGATATTCCAAAGTGCCTTAAAACTTGGTGCACACACCCCAGAGATAACATTTTCCACCAACATTTGTGACAGTGAGCACCAGGAAGTAAAGAATCCTGGAAATGAATTCTCACAACTCATTTTAAGTAGATAAAATTAAAACATCAGTAACAATGAAATAATGCACTTAATTTTATGAAGGATAACAAATAAACAGCACAAGCTTTTTCCAGCTCCACACTAAGTCAATAGTGTTAAAACAAACTTTTTGGGAAGACCTACACAGTTATCCCCATATTCCTAGGACAGATAGTCAGCCTGGTGAGTACTGGCTGCAATAGCACCGGAGTAAATGTCGCATGACAGTCAGCTGTCTAAAAGTAATTAAAATTATGCACCATGTGTTTATGCTTACACGTTATCACTAAAATTCTAAACTAAAGTTTTATACCAACCTCCAGCTCTTTCTTTTTCTTTTTTCCAGAGGACCTTTCCTTAGAAGAGTACCTCTTGCTTTTATATCTGCTGGATCTTCTTCTAATGCTGCCTCTTCCAGAGACCACCGATTCTTCAAAATTATCTTGAAGAGTCAGCTCTTCCACAAGATCATTTCTATCATTTTCCTCATATTCCTCAGTCCCCATGTCTTCATTTTCTTCTGATGTCCCATCATCTTGAACATTATTGCTACAACCCTGGTGAGAATTTGGGATATACAATCACAAGATATTTTGAGCCGGGACAAGAAAAAGTAAAACTCTTTTTCTCATGAGTACTGCTGTTTCAATCATGTCATCACTGTTGCCTATAGGCCACACATATTTCAGTCTGTAATGGCCGAGCAATAGACTATTTGGTCCTGATTTTTTTTCCTCTTTTCTGTTTTTCTTTAAGCACTCTGTTGTATCCACCTAGAATCTAACAATTCTGAGGTTATGCCATTATTATGTAGTCTGTGCCTTCAACTCACTTATGTTTTTTGACATGTTGGACTGTGTAAATGTAAAACACTTTTATGGGTAAAACCCCCAAGAATTCCAAGCCTGTGTCCATGCCCAGATTAGAGCGACTGAGCAGCTGCCAGCTGGACAACATGCAGGAACTACAGAGAGAAAATGGCTCCACATACCAGCATTTCACAACTTGGCGAAATGGAGAAAGAAAATAAATAAATTTGCCTTCACCTGCTGCATTACAAGAGAATAGTAGACTCCTTTCTGCAACATGAGGTCACTGTGTTTTCCTTGTTCAACCACAACACCTTTCTCAAATGCAGCAATAGTGTCAGCAGTCTTGATGGTAGACAGTCTGTGAGCAATCACAATGGTGGTACGTCCAGTCCGAGCCTTACAGAAAAACAACAAAAGCTATTTACATTAAAATGTGCAAGAGAACAGCACAGAAATAAAAGGTTATTTAAGCATTTATAATATAACATAAATCCAAAATTCAAAATTAGTTCTTTCTTCTAAAAGCAAAGAATTCTTTTTCCTAGTTTCATGTCTCTTGTTTAACAGTCTAAGGACATTTTCACTTGCCTAACTGAGGCAGAAAAAACCACATTAATCTTATTAGATAGGCAATGCATGTATTAAAGGCTATAATTAAGGTTATTTGACTTTTTACCAAACTTAAACTGTTTGAGCTAAAGTTGCCCATAAAGTGTTTCCATGTGTATGTATGCATGGGAGGGAAATGCAGTGAGAATAGTTAGATCTTTCTTAAAATAAAGCTAGGATAGCTAGTATATAAAGAAAAGATGTTTTCTTTATATACTGTCCATGCATATTTTTGGAAATATAACACTAGCATGACTTCTGACAAGACTTCGCAGGAAAGTGTAAAGGAGTGGAGCACATCTGGGGTCAGAAATGGCTTTTAGGCACTCCCTAAAGCTCTCTCCCAGTCTTTGGAAATAAGCTACATCTCAAATCAGGGGCCTGCTGGAATTTGGCAGGGATACCTGCTGAAGCCTCAGCCTGTAGGTTACATGCTCCATCCCTTTCCAGCTCCCACATGCAGACCAGTGCTGCGTACAGCCTTCACACAGCAAATAGGCACATGCTAGTCTGTGGCTGCTGGAGAAAGAGAGGCTTCCCTCCTTGCTGACGCCTGGAGCAGGTGGTGGCTTGGTGGCAGAAGGAGAAATCCAAGGGGACCTCACACAACAAATATGTTCTGCCGTCAAGGAGCCTGCTGGAAGTTACTTACTACGGAAATTATACATCGTATGGGCACATTCATTCACACACATACGGGGCACATTCAGTAGGTGAATGTTTCCATGGAGATTTGGATTCTTCCCCTACACCTGCCACCAAGTTTTCATGGATCTGACATAAGTCACTCAAAGCCTGTCACAGGTCTGTCTTGGTGCAGTTTTCATGCCTGTGTCCTAATGTACAGAGGTGCGGAGCCTTCACCACTGAAGCTAGGAGCTATGATCAGAACAAGCAAAATCCTCTAAAAGATGCAAAGTTATCTGAAAAACAGAAGACTACAAGCATCTGCATATGACTGCTTGGAAACAGTGTGCATTTGTGAGGTTAATATCTCTGGTCCTCAGCTGTAAAAATAAGGAATGATATTAGCACCACTTTTTCCACACAGGGATGTTGAGAAGAAATTTGTAAATCCCATTTGGGGAATACACTGATGGACATCAAAAACCTGTGAAAAGATGAATAAGTTATGATTCAGGGCTTATTTTGGTGTGTTCTGGGAAGATACTGAAGGATGAGGAAGAGTATATGTAACAGTCCCCTTAACTGAGTGATCTCCCTCTGTGTTATGCAATAAGCTTCTGGAAAAGGTTAGTATTTGACCATGGAAAAAGAATGTGCAGAAGAAAGCTAAATTATGGCTGAAGCAGCAACCTTTTTGTGCTTAACTCTGCAGCAATAATATAATGTATATACAAATTAGATTAGATTAATATTATGTTTGCATCTACATGTTACCTCAATACTACTAATATCAGTAGAGTCATGTGAATATAACCAACAGCTACATCTTACTTCAGATTTAAACTGACTGGCAATGAAAGTGGCAAGTTCTGTATTTTCCTTCAGCCATACTTGTAACTCATATCTCTCTTCATAACTACTGAAATGAAAGGCAAGATATTTCACTTAGCTTTTAAAAATACGTTAAAATAAATATTAGATAAATGAAACAACGTTCCAGCCCAACCATTAATTTCTTTTCAATCAAAGCCTCCATGCTTCACTACTTGTTGGTGGAAACCGCTGATGAAGGAGGACTGCCAGGAAGGGACTGTGAGCTGGTGGGACAGAGGCACAGGTATGAGCCCTGGGAGCTCTGCTCTGCAGTAGCACCCACCCTAACACAAGGGGCAGAGACTCAGTATTTGGAAGTGGCTCTGCTTTTTGTTCTGTGTAGGGTCTGATTTGCACTCAGTCTCCGTAAAGAAAGAAAATTACTAAATCCCAAGAGCTTTCTGAAAACCATGAAGTAACTGTTCAGTGAAGAATGAGTACTAGGAATATTATACTATACATTTCTATTAAATCTACCTGAAAAAGGCCATTCACTCCTCATGCCTTACCTGGTAAGATGCCATCCATATTTCACCAGCAAATAAACAACTGTGATTTGTTGAAGGGAGTGCAAGAGACCTGTTACACATGATGTAAGTGTCCTGGTAATTAGTAACAATATTAAAAAAAAACCCAACCAACCCTAAATAGACATGATTCCTAAGTGAAATTTTGATCATTTAAACTCCCTGTTAAAACCATGAAATTAAAACATCCATCCAAATTTTATTTTCCAGTGTTCTTTATTCCAATGGAAACCTGCAGTGAAAATTGTATGTTAGTTTTTCTTAAGTGCTGTTGCACCTTTTCACAGTAGCCTAAATAACATGACTCCTACCTTATCAAGAGCTGCTTGCACTATGGATTCACTCTGAGTATCTAGTGCAGATGTGGCTTCATCCAGAAGAAGAATCTTGGGATTTCTTGCCAGGGCACGGGCAATAGCTATTCGCTGCTTCTGTCCTCCACTCAGCTGAGCCCCTCTTTCCCCGACAATTGTGTTAAATTTCTGAGAAAGTCGAAGTCAAAACAGAAGTTGTGGAATGTCTCAAATGAGCTTCTTGCTTCTCTGTGCAATCAAAAGTACTCATCTTCTAGACAAGAGGTAGCTTAATCAGGCTGACTTGGGCATGGGCAGAGAAAACATGCAATGACACTCATCCATCCAGCCCTTAGCCAAGGCCTTCTACCCCCATTACATACTTCACACCCCTAACTTTGAACTTATGGTCCTTTAAAGACTTGATCTTTACTACTTGCTCAGATAATGCTCCAAACCCTGGGCTTTCTCAAGGCAAGCCTGCAAAATGCACCTCCGCATTTGCTGAGGACTGCCTGTCTTTCCAATAGGGCTGGGCTCATAGGGGCTCACTAGGACCTCTAACATTGCCTCCTCTGAAACTGAGACACCTCCCCTGGAGCCATGGCTCTGTTCCTACTGACAGTGTCACTCACTCCAAAGTAGCAAGTCTCGAAGTCCACTGTAGCCTTTTATTATATAGCTGTTTAAGAGTAAATATGATCAAACAACTCTTCTTGAGAAGGAACCTTGGAACAGATGGACACGCTAGAAATGGCACATGTTTGAGGGATGGGGGTCGAGCTCTCTGAGGTAGTAGAAGAATTTGAAATAAAATCCCAGGTGGGCACTTTTTCCACATCTTTTTAACTGCAGGACCAAAAGGAAGGACACATCATCACCCATTCCTGAGGATGTGTTTTGAATGACTGCTCTTACTTCCCACTCCCACCCTGGAAAAAGTAAGGCACCTACTGCTAGGAGAGGGCTTAAAGCTGTGAATCGCAGGCAGAGGGAGAGCTCAAGCTCCCAGCTGCTAAAAATGGCCTTGGTTCAGGACATACTTATTTACTTCCACCCTCCATTTCCTACTGAACTTGCAGACAGCTCCTGACAAAGTATTTTGGATTTCTGTATCTCCTCTTTAAAAGCCCAACTCTTCCCATGCCTCATGAGATGAGTAGGGATGGTAACACATACAGCTGTGAAGCTTCCTTTCTCCTGAGTTAAGGCATTGACATTTTTTCAGACTTAGGCACAAGTCCTTGGAGGGCAAACAAATAAAGGCATAATATCTAGTCCAGAAAATCACTGAACTGAAAACTGCTGGAGGCTATAAGAGTATTTTGGGAAGTTGTAGTATAACTTGAATTCCCATGCTCTCCCTCTCAGAAACAGGATGATGGCCTAAACGGACCTTTCATTCTTGCACTCAAAAGAAGTTCATGAACTCACGTCAGGCAATCTAGATATGAAGTCAAAAGCATTGGCTTGCTTGGCTGCTTGTTCAATTTCAGCATCAGAAATATCTTCTCGACCGTAGCGAATGTTCTCTGCTATTGTTGTCGCAAACAAAACAGGCTCCTGGCTCACAATACCAATATTTTCTCTTAGCCACTTTACATTAAGCATCCGAATATCCTGACCATCTAAGGTAATCTGAGAGGAAAAGTGTATGTCAAATGCATTCTGTTAATAATAAATTAATTAATTACTATTACTTGACTCAAGTATCAGCTACAAGTACAAAAAAAAAAAAAAAAAGAAAAAGAATGTTGTCTTTAGTAGAAAACCATGTTGGGGGAGAAGTTACAACTGTAGTTTTTCTGTCCACTGCACAAGCTAGAAAATGGTGAGGAGCAGCATATACAGAGAAGACACCAGGTATGTTTTTTTGTTCATAGGTTTTTGGGGTTGGGCTTTTTTGGTGTTTTTTTTGGGGGGGGGTGGAGTGGAAGGGGGTTGGTGTGTTTTTGTCTTTTTCTTCCCTCCCCGCTCTTCAGTAACCATGCATACTTTTTACCCTGTTCTCATGCCCGTGTGCCAGTTTGCTGCCCTCACAGTTGTGGCTACACCATTGCCTCTGTGGCTGTGTTTTACACCAGATCAAAGCAATAGTCCAAGTCGACTAAAAAGGAAGGGGAAGTTATTTTTATCCTAGATAATTTGCAATGTGGTCGTATGAACACTGACGTTAGCATGGGAGAGGAACAGCAAACTGAGGCATGGGGGCAGGGATGAACAACCAAAGAAACAATAACTTTAAGAAACAACTGTGTTGATAATGGATAGCCACCTTGATACATTATGTAGTGATAGTTCAGTGTTTAATATTTGAAATGCTTATCTAGTTCCAACCAGCAGTAACAAATACTGAGTAACATTCTTCAAATATTAAGCAAAAAAGGAATATTTTCCTTAAAAATATATTGTTTATTTTCCTCCTTTTTTCCTTTGGAAATTTCTTGAGAAGTATTTACCACATACTGACTGGATCTAGTGTTCAGTAGTAGAGTAGATGTACAATGTGTAATGATGGAAACTCTTGCTGTGGGTTAGCAGATAGAGAAAAATGAGCCAAAAAAATGACCATTTAAAATAAGAAAACTCTTCCCAGGTTTTAGTTTACATTCAATGAAAAGGAAGTAAAATACAGCAAAGCACTGTTTGGTTGAAAAAGTTTTAAAAAGCCCTTAAAAGTCAATTGTTGACGAAAATAATTTTAAATTCAGAGCTTGCACCTATTTGTGCAAATACCTTCTATTTTTGGTGTTTACTACTTCTGGCATAGTACTGCAAGGAGGAGGAGAATAATGAAGTCCAGCCAACAGGATAAGATAGTTCATTTGAAATTTAAAATGCAGAAATACTGAACTATGCAGAGACATGCTTAAATTCAATAAAAAATAAAAATAAAACCCCAGGTTCAGTCAATATGGGAAACTCATGCTTATCCTAACAGCTCTCAGTTTTTACAGTTCATTTGCAGACACTCACTTCTCCCTGGACAGGATCATAGAATCTCTGCAGCAACTGAACTGTAGTGCTTTTTCCACAGCCACTAGCACCAACTAAAGCAATGGTCTTCCCAGCTTCAACTTTCAAGTTTAGACCTTTGAGGATCTGGGGGAAAAAAAGAAATATTTTAGTTTGACAGGTTTTATTAGAGGACAGTCTGTCAAGGTAACTGTAGCAATAATCAAGGCAGTAGTAAAGGGTGCAGTCTGAAGGTATGGCAATGTTAGTAAGTTAATTATACCTGGGAATATTCTGGGGCACTGATATGAAAAGGCCTGCATCTGTGCTTGTGAAGTGTATTAGCCTTTGAAACAGGATGGCTACATGCAACCTGCCTTTTGGGAATGGTCCCTGAATCCTTCTGGCTACCGAACCAAGCCTGGGAATTATTTGAGAAGATTGATAACTGGAACAGGCCAAGTTCATGCCAAGAAACATTTTAAGAGTTCCCTTGCATAGACCATTGCATTCCTGTGCCTGGGAAAATTCCCCAGCACACTCAAATCAACTAATATAGACACAGCCACAGTATTCTCAACTTGATAGCTTATTTTCTCCAATTTGTGTGATCTGGTAGGAGGCTCGGGGTCTGTCCTCCATTTTCCAATCTTTAGACAATGGCATATCACTTAGTTATGAAATCTCACAGAAGAATACTTCTAAGGTGCTAAACTTTATTGCTGAGAAACAAGCCTGCTTTCTTCTACTTTTAGAATATAAATGCCTGTTTTGACAAGGCAACTGCTGGAAAGCCCTTAATAAATCCCAATCCTTATTGTTAACAGCCTCAGCAACCTGGGGAGTAGCTGTAGTTTAATATCTTTGTTGCCATTTTCACGTTTAGGAACATTTTACCTCAAGAGATGTCCATGTCATATATAAGTAATGCTTTGCAGTTGCCAAAATATTTGGCTGCTATGGGAACTCTTCTTGTTTATACCAGGCTGATTTATAATTTTGCCTACACATGTTTTTGCAATGAGAGATTAAAATAGTTGCAATATTCCTCTCCTCTCCCTGTGTTACATTCAGCAGGATTTCTATCTCCAAGAAGCTGATATCCTGGTGCATGCATTATCAAGAATATAGATTCTGGGTACCATAATTTCTCCAGATGCAGATAGTCACAACTGCATAACAGGTTATTCCTAATTGTCTTTTATTGAGCAAGGTGTTGTCAAGATTAAAAGTGACAATAACTAGACTCCTTAGATCTCTGATTTGGCTTAGCCTAGACAGGGGAGATTACAGTGTTGCATCAATTGCTTGAGAGATTGTGGATAACTTCTACACATCTTTGTTGATTCCTTTTGGCTCTATTAAATAACACTGATACTCTTAGTAGGGAGAGTTGCTGACTCAGTGGATTTGGAAAGGACAAAGTATTTCTTATTTCTCTCCCATTTGGCACGAAGACCCATAACATAGCTCATTGGCCTTAATAGGGTTTTTAGGAAGAAGGGTGAAGAGTCTGCTCTATCACTTCTGATTTCTAAGACAAGAGTAAAAGAAGATGCATTGCACTGACATCAGCTAGGGAGAAAGACCAGCTCTGGGTCTGTCCTTCAGCAGCCCCAGTGTCCTGGGAACAGATTTGGTGCTCCATGAGACAGACCGCAGATGGCTGAGGTGGGAAGATCTATCTGAGGAAATAGCCACAGTGCTATGAACTTCCCCATTCTCACTCCTTAACTGGCATTTCCATCTTTTAATTGTTGACATTTGAAATCTATATTTCTACATTTTTCTTTATCAAGTAACAACAGCAGCAAATCCCTTTTCCTTCACCTTTGTCAATGTCTTCAAAGAGTATAAACTACTGAATATGGTAGAGAAGTCAAACCAACTGTATCACCACAAAAGCAGAGCACCATGGCATGACATACATAGCACTGCACAATACAGTTACTAAGTAAAGTTCAACTGGCAAAGAATAGGGACATCTGTTTACTGAACAGCAGTTTTAACATCTGCCCAAAATAACATTTGACTTCCAAATGTATGTTTAGGGTGATATGTTTCAATCCACTTGGTGATATAATAGTTGTAAAGCGTTCACAGGTCACTTTTCACATGGGATACCACAGCAACTCAGAACAAGCTGAGGGACTGGAAAGAGCAACTTCCTGGTTTAACTCTGTAAGGTCTGGAAGTTTTAATGACAGATCTTGAAAAAAAGTCTTATTTGGTTTATCAGAGCTCTTGTTCACAGAAATTCAGAGTAGAAGCAACACATTCTTCTTAGCTTTGTCCAGCACGTGAGAGTGGTGAGCAGGTAGCCAGTGGCAACAGATCTAGAACTTTGTTTTGTTACATTATTTTTTTCCCCAGTAATGCACAATCTCCCAAGGTAGGAATGCATTTTACATTCAACAATAACAAGATTAGAGAAATAATATGGGCACGGGCTGCAGAATTTCAGTACAGTAGATTAATCTAAAATGAACACTTACTTTAACATCAGGTCTGGATGGGTAATTGAAATGGATGTTTCTGAACTCAATTTCTCCTATGAGCTTGTCTGGTTTGTAGCCTTCCTTAGAACTGCTATCTATTAGCCGTTTCTAGAAAGATGTTTTTAAAATAAATTGCTGATTATTATACTTTCGGAACTGCTATTTCAGCTGGATACATTGTTCTCTCCTTTACTTTCTTAGCTGCTGGTTTACACTGCAGCACACCTTTGCAGAGCTGCTGCACTTTACTTGCAGGATGATGAATACAGGGGAACACCTAACTATGAATTCTGCTTTGACAGATAGAGCACATTTTCAAATGCAACAAAATCCACAGCAGAAAATCTGTAATTGTAGAACCTAACTATACTATCTTGCAGCCAAAACATGGCCCTCAGTTATCCATATGTGAGCGTTTTGTACTCATATCAGGAAGAACCATGTAGCTGTTTCTGTATGAACTTTCTAGTCCTAGTTGTTTAAAATACTTTATACACACAGATATCCGATTATTGCATAACAGCAAGACCAAGATAATAACAATGTGGAAACTCTTTTTGATAGCAACATCAGCACTGTAGCTTTATATTATTATAGTTTTCAATAGCACTATTAACCCCCTCCCCACCAACTCCCACTCAGAAAAAAAAATAAACCAGCTCAGCTGAAAATGGGCATACACGCATTTTTAAAAAAATGGTATAATTAGTGCCTTACTACTTTCCCTCTGCAGCTGAAAGTCTAATATTAGAGAAAGACCTCATCCATAAATCTCAGATATGCATGCCAACATTCCCAAAATTCACTGTAACAAATAAAGAGGTAGTTTTCTTGATGTGAATGGAAATATTATGGGTTTCAGTGGTAGGCATCTATTGAGTTTATGGATTAGGGACTTCTGAGTGCTTTTGTTACGTCTCTCAAGAAAAAAAAAACCACAAACAGAAACAAGGGAAAATGTTAAGCCTCGTTGAAAGGTTTCTTTTCTACTTAGATACTTACCTTATTGATAATCTGATATACTTCATAAGCAGCCCCACATGCATTAGCCATACTCTCGAGGTTGGGAGCTGCCTGGCCCAGGGAGAAGGCTCCGACAAGCACAGAGAAGAAGACCTGCGGGAAACAGAAGGAAGCATCACAGTTAATAGTGATTATGGAGCCACAGTGCTCAGCTGTTAAATGCCCAGGTCTTTCTAGTGCACCCTTTCCAGGAAAATTAAATACAAAAGTGAAAGGTGCATTTCACAGTTGCTCCTGTCCACTTCCCGTTTTCCTGGGATGAATAGTAACTACCGACTCATCCTTTTGTGGCATAAATAGCTTTTCTTTTTGATGATTTTGCATTTTCTATCATCTACAAATAGAACAAGTATCTTTCTCTGTTGCTTTCCAAATGTTCCCAAAGCTAAGAGGCTTGCAAAACTTAGTCCAGAATTTCTTAACTGAAATCCCACCGGCGGGACCAACACACAATCAACTTGCCATGCTGTGAGGAACCACACTGAGGAGTCAGGACATCAGAAGTGACTTGAGTGTGAAAGTTAAGCATGTAGCCAAACTTTTGATGGCAAGAAGGTAGTGAAATATCATCAAACCAATACTAACTTAGACATATTGGTAGTGTGTGGTAAATGTTTGCAAGTAAACAACAATGAAATGAAGACATTGTGGCTAAATGAGATCTTGAGGACTTCCCAGTACCTATTCAGCACACCAGTGGGACTCAATAATCCTAGTGGCTAGCTAGAATTTTGCTGGCAGTACAGGTTACTTGTCTTTGCACTCAAACCTCCAGCTCTAAATTGTTCATCCTGCCCTACAATAGGGTCCAAGACGAGTGAGGAAAGCAACCTTCTGTATGCAGATACTTTTGCCTCTGTGTTGATTAGAGTAGGAATTCAAGGTGCCCTGTTCAAACTTCTTATAGCAGAAGCTAGATAATATGTATGCCTTCATTTTAGTTCTTTTATACAAAGCAAGCCTCCAACAGCTCATTTAGCAAGCACAGGACAGAAAATAGAGATGATATATACCACTTAAATAACCTTTTCCCTGGAATTACAGAGCTTTTTTTTCAAAGCTGCATTGATGTACTTACAATTAATACAATGCCAATATCATAATTTTGCTCCTCAGCAGTCAGCTTCGTTCCATACCAAAATGCAAGTGCATAGGATCCAAAGATAAGAAACTCTGAAACACCTAGAGATGTGTTGGTGGTAATGGATTTTTTCACTCCAACACTTCTAGCCATCTCTAAGTTAGCATCATATCTGAAAGTGGATAAGGAAACCGTTTGACAAGTATCACATGCCATTCTGGTTGATATTTCCCAGTGCCCTTTTTTAATGAAAAAGTTTTTTGTCATAAACCAATGAAACAATTTTTTTTGCATTAGTCCTGAAAGGAAAACTTTAAAAAGTTTTATCAACATTACCTGTTAAAGGTAAGGTTTGTGACTTTCACATTTAAAAAAGGCAAACAAAAAAAAACGCCAAACCCCAGGCACTATGCATGAAGGCAGGTAGAAGAATAGAAGCCAGAGCTCCCTCTGATGCCAGAGTTGTTATCTTACTGGCCATTCTGGGAAGTCAGGAATCTTTCCCTTAGGTTAGTTTACTGATTAATACGGCAACGTAACAAACAAGTGGACACGGGAGACCACTATAAAGACTGACATGTTCAATGAGAGAATTATTTCTTCTAAGGATAGTTCATATTCATTCATTTACAGTTTCCAGCTAATAGCTTTCACTTACTGTAGCTCATTATGGGAAGTATACACTAGGAATAGTGTACCTTTTTACTTGTCAGTGACATGCTCATCAGCTTGCACTTCTTTCCTAATACATATTTTCTAAACAAAACCTCCCCATAGTAGGAAGAGATGAAATTCAGTTCGGCCAGGAAGGAATCTTAAAATAACATGCATTAATTTTGTTCATGTAACTTGCTCACATGCTACCAATGTTGTATTTGTTACTCAAATATATTTGAATGTTTTGGCTTGGCTGTGTTCTTAAAACCAAGCCCTCCCTTCGAGTCAGCAGCACCATAGGTCCTCCAAGGAAACGAGAGCTGGATTTAAGCATTTTTACAAGTGCATGTGATCATTTAACTACAGAGAAAGAGCCAAGCCACTGCCAGAAGCAGATGATGACTGAAGGTCCCTTGCAAGTATGAACATTTGTGGTCAGTGGGGGCACTGTGGAGTGAAAGGTTGCTTCTCCTAACTCTGAAGCCATCGTTCAAGAGCTGTGTAGGAGTCACAATACACGGTTTGCAAAATGGCCTAGTCAGTCCCCTGTTGGAGTTTTCCTGTCCCTAGTAGATGTTCCTAGGAGAGCCACCAGTTCCATGGCTTTTTTACATTAAATGGAGGTGGAGCTGTGGAAGAGGCTGACTGGCCAACCATGGAGGAAAGGAAAGGTTTTATTGCCACAGAGTTACCTGGGTATCAGTTGTTTTATCTCTAGACCTCAAAAACAAACAAACAAAAAAGAAGAGGGAAAAGAAAAGTAATTTGAAGCAGCTCCTCCCGTTGGATTTTCAGACACTGGTATTTGCAGGAACCAAAAAGAAGAAGGGGAGGGGGGGGATAACTGATCTAGGTCATCTTAGGGCTTTTTCACCTTTACTGTGTACGCAGAAGGGGTCTTAATATTGTTGCAACTTAAGGACAAATCCCAGTAAGCAGAATACAGCACTGTAAGAGAGTCTGAGCGCAGCCCTTGGACGCAGACAAGTGCAGCAGCAGGCTGTAGGACCCTGAGCTAGGGCTAACATCAACTTAGAAATTTTGCACAAGAGCAGGGCAAACATGAGAGTTAAAAAAGATAGAAAGATTCATGGATCATATGGATCAGGTCTTCTGGTTTGCCTTTCCCAACTGCATGGTATTGGTAATGCCCTGTATCTGTAGAGTGAATATTATTGTTTACAATATGTGAATAAATTTGTGGTCAGCCATATCTACCTCATCTTTTACATGTGACCAGGGCCAAGACTGGATTAGGTCAACTACTAGTGTTATGTGCAAATCATTAAAGTAGTAAAAGCCAGTGATGTGATTTTACTTAAGGCTGTTATCCAGTGAAGCTTAAATATCAGCTCATTAATCAGAGAGCAGAACAGCAGTGCACATGTTCTAGAAGTTAAGTGATTAATCACATGCTTTGTTGCATTTGACTACTAGGTAAAGATAACCTTCTCACCACTTTCATTTCAAATTCAACTCCAGATCTCAATCAGAGGAGAAATTTGAGTCTATGCTGCAGTGATAACACAAAATACCTAGTATCACTGACCAGGTCTATTTACAAATCTTTATTTTCAGGTGAGCTGTCCACTTAGAGAAGGATAAAACGACACTAAGGAGAATCCTGTTCCCCTGGCCCTCTGAAAAAAGAAAACAACCAAACGCAAACCCCACAAACCCAACCCACAGCCAAACTGCTTTTCCATATTTTAAATATAATTATTTTAAGTACTTACTTTGCTAATGCTTTCTGCTGTCCATTGAAAGCCACAACAGTCCTGATTGCTGTCAAAATTTCTTCTGCCACAGCTCCTGCTTTGGCATAAGCAGAGAGCTCTTTAGCAGTAAGAGATGCCAGGAGCTGGAAAGTTGAAAACCAGATGTTATTGCAGCCTACTGAGAGGGTATGCATGCTGTATTGGTGAATAAGAATGATCAATGTTCAAAGCACAAGATGAGGTTTAGGAAAGAAGGGGTCAGCTCCTCTCTGTGCCCTGAATTTCCCCCAAATCCAGCTCATTCTCTCATTACATCCTTATTAAAGTGAAAGTCTACACGAGCATCAGATAAGCCTCATGACTGATCCATTTTCCTCACAAGCTGAGGACAGCCTATGAACCACACCATGATGCGTGGGAGGTCAGGGACATGTGCTGTAGCTGCTCTGGGGAGTGTCTGAGGTGTTCAGAGACCAGAGCACCAGTAGACATTCAAGTAAGCAAGGTAGTCACTTTACAGCTTCTTATGTTCTCTTCCTATCTGATTTGAAATGTTTCAAGTAGAAAAAAACCTCTAGTATTGTATACAAGCAACCACTCAGGAATACAAACCATACCCATTAACGCAGCTACAACGGATCATAAGGGGCATATGTTTTCCTGTCTGAAAGGGAATCCTCTTCAGGTATGTCGCTAATGTATATCACGCCAGTCTGTAGCAGCTCTATGTATGTCCTAGGGTCTACTACTGTACACAGCATGAAACTTGGTAAATTATTTGCAAGATATGTGGTATTGTATATGTGCACATGGAAAGAGCTTGAATTTGTGTTAAAGAGGGAAGAGTGAGGGACGCAAGCTTGTGCCTGGGCTTCTCCAGCACTCTGCATGAAGAAGATGCTCTGATGCAGATTACCCTCCTGCCACATGGCAGAAGGGGACAGTATGTGAACAGAAGGAATGTGACTTTCAAGTGTGTGCTTGGGAACCCAGAGAAAAGCTACAGGAGGAGCAGAAATCATAGAGTGAGCATGGGGCCGACCTCCCAACCTAGAAACCACACTAGGTTCCTCCCATTCTCTCCCCCTTTCCTGTGTGTAAGAGTTGCAATGTTTTTCTGTTTTGCTTTGTTTATTAATCCCCACATACTTACAGTTGACCAAACTGCTGCTGATGCAGCAAGCAGAGGGCTGACTGACAAAATCACCAGTGTCAGCTTCCACCCGTGGATGAATCCTATAATAATCCCTGCCATAAATGTGGCAAAAAACTGTACAAATATACAGATCTTGTCTCCGATGCCTTCGTGGATGGTGTTGATGTCACTTTAAATAATAATAATAATAACAACAACAAAAGTTTTGTTAGCTTTGAATGCCTTTCATTCTGGCTCCCTCCCACTCTGTTTCATGCTGTGTGGCCTAATGTCAGAAGCTTTGCCATTTCCTAACTGGCACAGTGAAATTTCTAACCACAGCTACTGAAGAGTACCATTAGTCTCTTGTGTGGCCAAAACACTGCTGAAACCTCCTATTTTTTAGGACTCATTTTCTGTATTTTCCATCATTCTTTGCTGTTTCTGTGCCCTGTCACTAGGTCACAAATGGCCTAGTTTCCATATCCAGCATCCAAATGGAGCAATATAAGTAAACAGCCAAACAACCTCCTCACCTCCTGTGACCATCTCCAAATAATTCCTTCTGCTCAGCACTCTGATGCATTTTATGTTCTTAATTTTGGCTACAGACTCACATCAAGGGTTATCTCCATCCTATCAGAACCACCCTTATTTGGAGGAACCTCTGTTTTTCATACAAATTTCCTTCCTCATTTCCTCTTCCCAGCGCATACAAATATTAGAGCTAAGAGAGGTTTCATTTAAGCCTCTCTTACACCTTTCAGGACACAGCTCTGTTCAAAGCTACCTTAAAATCTGGAGGAAAAAAAATAATTCTGTATTCATGCATATAGTCCCATTGCATCTCAGGGCATACAGTCCTCATCCCTAAGACTATTTAAGTCTATGGAAAAGATCCAAAGACTTTGACTGGATGGAGTCCAGCCTGAGATCTGGCTGGATGTAAATGCAAGCTTATTTCCATTCAATAAAGTGTCAGAGCTTTCAGTGTTTGTAAACTAGCTGGAGACAGCAGAGTTGTTTATCTAGTACTGTCTGCCACGTACTTCATGGACATTAGAAACCCAATATCAGGCATTTTACAGCAAAAACCCTTCCAATGCATATATCACAGAAACTGCACAAATGAAGCTGAAAACGATAATGAATTTCTCCCTCAGAGCTGTAATATTTCACACTTTAGATATTTGGGGTTTTTTTGATTTTTTTGTGTGGGTGTTTTTTTTGTTTTGATTTGTTTTTTTAAACTCTCTATAGGTTATTCCATAGAAGATAAATGGCAGTTTTCTTTTAAATGTCATACTTAGGAGGGTAAAAAAAGAACAGAGCCCTCACTCTGTCAGTCTGGTGTTCAGCGTTCCTATCTGGGTAGTATCAAACCAAGCCATCTCCTGATGGAGCACTGCAAAAAAGAACTTCTGCCGGATCCTTGCTGTCTGCCTTGTAGCAGCAATCAAAAATGTCCATACTTGGATGGTGCTCAGGATCAACACAGCACAGCCAATTCCCACATAGTAGTAAGCAAACCTGTGATAAGGGAACAAAAGGCCATATGACCCCACTGTACCTTGTGAGAGGTTTTAGACACACAAAGCAACAATTAGTCTTTATTTACCCCATCAAAGTAAATTCTGAAGCCTGTGATACATCATTGGGAAGCCTTTTTGAGAAGGCAAACGTTTGGCTTCTGCTCAAAGGTATAGAGTAAAAGAAAACCACTCAACAGTCTGTCAACAGAATAACTATGAGGAGTCTTACTTTGTCATTTCACCTTCTATATCTATGCCTGGAATTGATGGATGGCTGGAACTATTTACTGAAGTACCTGTGAGGGGGAAAAAAAAAAAGTAATATCTGTGAAAGTATTATACATAGAAGATAAATCATGGCAATCTAGGGTCATCAGTTTGGGAAAGTTTTGTATCTGGCAAGTGGGTTTTTGCAAAATACAAAATCATTTGGCAAATACACATTTATTTTTAAAGATCTTCTAGTAATTAGTGCCTGATAACTGATGATACAGAAGGTGGTCATGCTCCTTACTGTCTCACCAAAGTTGAAGTTCATTCATAAAAAGCACATCCAATGCAGTGCTTTTGTCCTGGTCTAGCCATTAAAGATTGATTACAATGATTGGGTAATTTGCAGCAGGATGAATTTTGCTCTTTACATATTTGTTTAGATGTGTACCAGTGCATAGTCTGGGCAAAAAAAAAAAATCTTAGCCCGTGTAGAAAAACATAACTGGTATGGAGAGAAGTCTAACTTTAACTCTTTACCTTCTGATTCATTCAATTTCACGCCGCTTAGCACAAAGCTGTTCGTCATCTCTCCAAACACAATGATCATGAGTGGCAATGCAGTACCATTTGCAACAGCTGCGATCAAACCAACTACCATCAAAAGGACATCCACCCAATCAGCATAGCGAAACTATGTGAACATTAAAAAGAAAAAAAAAACAAAAACAAAACATAAAGAGGAAAAAAAGTGAAGTTATGCCTGACAGTTCATGTATTTGTTACAGTACAGCAGACTTACAGAACATGTTTTGTTTCTACCTACATATTCTAAGTTGCAACAACACTCCAACTGAAGATAAACTCAGAACGTAAGAATTTTGTAGTAGGTCCCATACGTCTTTAAATCAGTACTCAGTAAAGCTGCTAAGGGAATACAGGCAGGACACATGGTTCTTCCAACTCAGCAGGAAAAATCCCAAAAAGTACATCCTACATGTTTCTAAGTGATGATCTTCTCTGTACAATATATTGCATTTTGTGTTCCAGTAAGTTACATATTTACTAAAGTAATGCCTTTGAAAAGTAAACAAGAGTGCGTTATTGACCGGCACCTGTGTTACATCTACCAGTAGAAAATGTTTGCATTTTCTGCAGAGATTGCAAAGATTATATCTTAAGGTTTGTCTTCACTTGAAAGTTTGTTTGGTTTAAAGAAGGATGTGAATTTAAACTGCCATAGCTATTCCTGGATGTGGTTAATCTGAAATCAGAACATTTTATTCCTGATTATCCTAACCCTCTTCCAAAGTGTAAATGGACATGGAATAAACCAGAGAAAAATAAAACTTTTCTTGTTCCAGAATAAGCAAGTCCATGCTTAAGAGTTATTTGGGAATAGCTATTGTATGGAAAACTGACATAAAACCGTACCACTGGTTGTCTCAGAGATCAGATCCCTCAGATGTCAAACAGGATAAATCCTTTATAAATAGAGCCAAGGCAAGGGCCTGTGCAGTAAATATGCCCTAGATCAGCCCCAGCAGGAGTGAACTTCATCCTCCAAGAGTACTAAGGCTGAACTGCTGTCAGAGCTACCAATACTCTGAGGGGGGAATCTGACCTAACAGGCCAGATTTTAAAGAGGTCTAGCATCAGTACATCTCAGGCTTCTTTGGTTTTTGATTGCCTATTAATAGCAATTCATAAACAACTTACAATGAAAAATGAAGAAAAGAAAATATAAAGCAGACCATCAGACTGGACACTAACCAATTCAAAAATGCCAACCACCTGTTTCTCTGGCTTCTCGTTTTCCTTCCTAGAGGAAGATACAAAAGCCTAATTAAGGTGAGTTTTTTCTAGCAAGCCCATATTAAACTCGCCCCCCTGCCCGCCCCCATACATCCAGTACACCAGCTGCCAATACTTCAAGTTTGAAAAATACCGACTTTTTTTTCTTGGGCTTTAACTGGTCACTTTCTTCAAGATTTTCATCATGTTGGAAAGAAGGGTTTTCATATCCCTTGCTTGCAGATTCTGTGAAATAAAAAGCAGACTTTTTTTTTAAACATCATAATACATCTTTTGTACCAATTTCTTGCAACTTTCCTTGCTGAGTAAAAACATTTAAAGCTTAAAAACTAATTTTTCTCATGTTCTTGGAATCTGTTGCTGAATTTTTCTTGAAACTTCCTTTCTCTTCAGTTCATCTCCCCAATCAGAAAAAAAAAAAGCTTCCAGCTCCATTTCTGAGATGAAAACTACCTTTATTTTTGCAATGAAAAATATATTTATACAGAAAGGCTATCAAAGACTAAAAGCAAGAATTAATAAATTCTGCAAACTACTCGACTGAATGCAAACAAGGAGAAGCCCTACTGAAATGAGTGGAATTGCTTATAGTGAAGGTCATAATTGCTGTAGGTAACACAGAATAGACGCGAGTTGCCACGTGTCCTCCTTCCTTTGTGCTAGAGGCTTTAGAAATCTACACAAAAGAAGAATCCTGCCTCAGAAAGCTTATGATTCTAAATGCATAAAATGAGATGTCATAAAAGGATAAAGAAACTGATGAGCAACCAAAGCAGGGAGCCAGCTGTGAATCGCGCAGGCAGAAAGGGCCACACCAGCCACCCCTATTTACATTTACCTTAACTTGAACTGCTGACCCACGATGAATAGAATTTTCCACATGCTGTTTTTAATGTCAGCCAGTCTATAAAGACTGGTTTAGACAACCATTTGACAGCAATAATGTGCTTCCACTTTACTGAGCTTATCTCAGGAGCATTTTCACGCCTAGGCTAGGACCCACCTAAATAGTTTTACCCACATAAGTGAATTTTGTTGAACTTCATAGAATGATTCATGTGTAAACATTTTCTAGGTGGTGGCTTTAATTCACTGGAAACTCTTGTGTTAATGCCTATAAAACCACTATGGCAATCAAGAAAGACTTTTAATGCACCTTTAGATTTGGAGCTGTGGAATATATTCCTCAAACATGCTTTCATGCATGCGGCTTACCAGCATGGGAGAGGTCCTTTTCTGTGGAATTTACAAAACAATCCTTCATTATTCTTCTTTGTTGTTTGCTTATGAGATAAATTCACATTAATAAAAACCTACATTAAAGAAAAGCAACAAAATATTTAGAAATAGTAGATATCTAAAGGGTTCGCATTTAAATATTTGTGGGGTTTTCCATTACTCATTACATTTTGGTCTCAACATTGTCCTACTTCCATATTTATTTTAGTTATTAACATTATGATAAAGAACTTTTAATGAGATATTAAGAAAGGTGCAAACTAAAACAATGGAACCTAACTCAGTAGCTTGTTTTCATAGTCTTTTATGCCAAATCCCTAGATCATTCATGAAATAGATCATAGGTCATCATATACAAATTATTGTGGATGATCTATTACAGAACAGAGGTTTTCCCTCATTATCTTACGTTTGATTAAAACTTATTGAACAGTCGTAACACGATCACAATAAGGACTAAAGATACACATAGGCATTACACCACACACCAACTAAGCGAGATTTTGAGGCAGTAAATGACTGATGCTTCAAGTTTCCTTAATCTTTCCTTCTTGATTTATCACATATACAGGTTTAAAAAGAAAAAAGAAAAAAAAAGCACACATGAATTTGATGAAGGCTACAATAATAAAGATAACAAAATTCATAATCGACCTGACATAAAAAAATTAATTTTTCTTTTTTTTAAACATGCTGTTTGATAGATTTCTGGCTGTGGGTTTTTCCCCCCCTCATGTTATTTCATCTTACCTTTAGAACCTGCGCTGTGCCCATACGTGTGGGTGAGTACAGCCCCCCTGGGCCGCGCCGGCGGGGCGGGGCGGTGCCCCCAGACCCGCGGCGGCTGCGGCCGCCAGCCCGGCCCCTGCCGTGGGCTTTATAGCGGCGGGCACCACCCGCCCCCCGTCCCTCCTTCCCTCCCAGCCCCCCCCCGGGTTTCAGGTGAGTGTCGGTGCCGCAGCCGGGGCCGGCGGAGGGAGGCCCGTCGGGGCTCCGGGCCGGGGGGGCTCCTGTCGCCCCCTCGGAAAGAGCCCGCGGGTCTCCGGCCCTGCAAACCGCTCGGCCCCGGTACCGACGTGCCGCTCTCCACCTTGAGCCTCGCCGTTACTAAAACTAGAAGAATTTTAGTTTGAAGAACTGCTGATGAGTAGAGGTGAGGGGGTGTTTGAAGAAGAGCCGCTTGTCCAGTGAAAAGTTCAGGCTTGCGAAAGCTATCTGCAAGGTCGTGTCAGATCTGGGGAGCCGCTTCACTGCATTTCATGAATTTCAACTAAGAGTAAAGATATACTGGTGAATTTGAACTAAGAAATGTTATTCTTTAGTACAGGTTTTTATTTCCCACTTCTAAATGACATAAATGTCTAAGTTAGCTAAACTCATTATCATTTTTAGAGAAAATAAGCATCACATTTTGCTCATTTAATTACCACCTCCTTCCCACAATTTGTGTGCGGTCTTGTTTTTGGCAAAAGACTGTTTTTTGTTTTGGGTTAGCTCAGAGGGTGTGTGAGGTTTCCCCCCCTCTCTGAAGAAATTAGGTAAACAAATTAGATTTTCTACACAACCCTAGAAATAACAGTTCTTCAGCCTCCCCACCCGCACGTATTGGAACCTGTATCATTTGCTTCCAGTAATGCTGTTAATGTTTATGAAGAATAAACTCCTAGTTATTTTCCCATCCACTCAAATGCCCTTATGTCAAAGCCAAGTCCCAGATAATTAAACTAGTCATTCGGCTGAAGTTATTCTTGAGTAACAAGCTCAGGACTCAGCCTAATTTAAGCTTCGCTTTTGTGCTTTCCCCACAGGATTAATGTAAAACATGTTGGTTATGATGCCCTGAAAGAGTCTTGGAAAAGGCATTGTTAGGCATCATTGCTTCCTGCCCCCTGGGACCCTACATGTTCAGTTAGGTCTGACAGGTAGGAGTTTGGATCTATTACTTTTTTGGTACTTCCTTGTCTCATTAGCATTACCCAGGGTTTGTATTACAGACTCAGTGTTAAGCCTGCATAATGCACATTCACCCATGTTCTCTGTTCCAGAAAATTAATGAAAAGCTTTGGCTTCTGCCACTATGGAGAATCTGAAATTACAGAGTTTTTAAGAGAAGAGGCAGAACAGCACGCTCAGGCAGTTCACTGTCCCAGCCCAAGGTCCACAGCTGTATGCAGTATTTCTTTCGCTGAAGGCAACAGGGTTTTTTCCTCATTCATCTCAGCGGGAGCAAGAACAACTCACCACGTCTCAGTTTCTGTTAAAGCAGGTGATTAACCTATTTGCAGAAGAAACTATGATCACATTTAATATTTTAAACATAGGGACATCTCACTTAGAAAGTAAACACCTGGATTTTAGGATAGGTGTGGGGCTGACAGAGCACAGACAGCAAAGTAGATAAACAAAGGTAGTATAAACCCCAAAAAACTCTCTTGGACCAGTTTTCAGAGCTGCTAAGTACCCCAACACGCTTGGGATCACCTGCGGCTAGGGAGCACTTGATACCTCTGAAATACAGACACTTTCACTTTTCAGAGTTCATTATCAGTTTTTCACACAAAGTAGCCATGAAGTGTCAATTACGATTCAGATCCATTGCTTGATGTGCTGCATGCCTTGTAAGAAAAAGCCTCAGAGTTGCCCTGCATAGAAAAGACAGTCCATAAAGAATGTGCGGATTAGTAGGGCAAACAACTGAGAGCACAGAAAAGAGAAGCATGGGGTGTTGAGAAGAAAGTTGTTTCCTTCTCTCCCCGTTTCTTCCTTTGGGAGCGATGTTATGCTCTATGCAGGTTAATGAGTGTCTCCAAAGTGGGGGAACCAAAACCATAAACAGATTAAAAAAGAAAATGAATAAAAGGAGTAAGAAATAGTCTCCCAGAAACAGATTCTTGATCGAGCCTACTGAGAAACATGGACTCATAGTCTAATCACAGCTAACTACTCTGTGCTTAAATAAAAAATAAATTGGTGCAACCTGACATTTGCACAGAAGCAAAAGTTTGGGACTAAAACATGCACGTGTCAAGCAGAGAAGACTCCCATCAATAAAAGGTGGAAAGACAACACAAGAAATGGTAGTTTACAGTAATACCCTTGTAATTTTGTGGGGGACACGTGATAAAATATCGTAATGTGACTTGGAGGGCAAATGCTGTTTCTTTTATCCAAAAATATTTGTGTAACTTTGGAAAATACTCACTGCATCTGAACACTATTCTATTCCAGACAATATTCACCCATGCCTCTGTGTGTTTGGTTCATCTCTTCAAAAACAGTCAGTGACAGGAAAAGCAAAATCAAACAGTTAAGCATCGTTAATTAACACCAGCCATAACTGACTGAACTAGAAAAGATATCTACTTTAAAAAAATATTGACTATAAGCACATTATTAAAAAGAAACAAAAAACCCCACCAAAAAAAAAAAACCCCAAGACACAAGCTGGAAATGAGAACACATTTTCCCAGCAAAGCATTAACACTGAACAGAATACAATGCAAGGTATGAAAAAGTAGTAAGACACCCAACTTTACTGAAACAGCTCAAAATTACAGTGAAATACGAAGAAGGTGTATTGTATTTCATGAGTGTTGTAGCTGCTTACTGCTTTTTGACTTCTGCAATGGACCAGAAGAGCACCGGCAAGACACCCAGCCTGCACCCACAAGCCACATGAAGGGAGTCAAGGCTAGTATTTGACCTGTTACCTTAATCACAGCTGATCACCTGCCTTTCTCAGGCAGCTGGTTTGTAACTAGCAGGATGGAACTATAAAAGACCTTTATCTTATTTTTCTTTGGTGTTGGTTGCTTTTTGTTTTTTTGCATGTTATACCTGTGATTCAGCCAGAAAAGACTTGCCAGGATCACTTAAAAAATAGAATTATGAAGTCCTGTTTTATTTATTTGTCAGAAATCAGACCAAAATGGAACAATCGATACTGTAGGTCTTGTAGGCTTTGTGGGCTGGTCACCATTAGTTGCAATCAGCTCCCTCATTTCTACAGTGGCACAGGGACATATGTATTGTACTCAGTGTCAGGGAGGGGGAGGTAGGGTTTCCTCCCTCCCTGAGTAACTGATCCAAGTTGGGCTGTACAAACTGGCGGTACCGAGTACCCACAGGGAACGAAAAGGTCTCTGTTGTGGAGCAGCTGTGGGCTTCTGTGTCTTTCAGCTGAGATAGTTCCTTATGTAAGCAAGTTAGTTATTCTAAGGTCTTCCCCATATCAGGAGAAAGGCAAACCAATGGTTTTTGGTCCATCAAACCAAGAGTATTAGGAAGACAATGTTTCATTTGCCTAGCTAAAGGAAAGGACTAAAGAAACTGCTACCTGCCTGGACATCTGTTGGGCAACACAGGCAAGAGAGGGGAAGAAAAAAAGAAAAAGGCCAGGAACAAAATTTTCTTTCAAGAGGTCAGAGAATTAACTGGTCACGGGGTTTTCTACATTTCATCCTGAGAAGTAGAATGCAATCAAGGAAGAAAATTTGGATGAAAGTGCTAGTGCAATTATAAAGTTCATGATTCTTTAGGGAAAAGAAAAAGGGAGGTACAACAGCAGAATATAGAAAATAAGTTTGAGTATAGGAAGATTATTGTTATTCATGGAAAGGCAGTTTAAGAGCAAAGGGGATAAAGAGTTGGCAATTAATACAAACTTGTTATGGACTTGAAGCACAGGATACTATATTCGTGTAGGAATAATCTATCAATAAGTAGAGGTTGGGAATGACTTTGTAGGCAGGCTTTTCTACAGAATAGCATCTAGGAAATATAGCGGGTGGAAAACTGAACAGAAGCCAACAATGTCAAACTGCTGTGGAAAAAAAGCAAAATTCACAAAAGCACAGAAGAGTCATATGCAAAACACATGGAGTAGTGTTTTCTCTGCTTAGTCCTGTTAGGTCCTCAGCTGGGGGTCTGTGTCTAATTTTGGTTATTTCAAGAAAGATGTGGGTGATAGAAATGATGGAAGAAAGTGAAATTAAATGGGTATGAAAGACATGACCTCTGAAGAAAGACAGATGGAATTGGGTTTGGTGTAGTGGAAAACATGCAATTTGGTTTAGAAAAATACGAGGAACTGTTGCAGAAATAATGTAATCTGGTGCCTTCCTGTCGTGGTTTAGCCCCAGTTAGCAATTGAGCACCACACAGCTGCTTGCTCACTCCCCCCACCCCTGTGGGATGGGGGAAGAGAATCAGAAGAGCAGAAGTAAGAAAACTCATGGGTTGAGATAGGAACACTTTAATAAGTAAAACAGTAATAGTAATAGTCATAATAATAATAATGTGTAAAAGAAAAATGAGAGGAGGGAAATCCAGGGGGTGTATAAAAACCCAAACCAACAAGTGGTGCAACTACTTACCACCAGCTGACTGATGCCTGCCAGTCCCAGAGCCACAATCACTCCTTCCCCCTGCCACCTTCTCCCAGTTAATATACTGGACATGGCATCATATGATATGGAATATCTCTTTGGCCAGTTTGGATCGGCTGTCTTGGCTGTGCCTCCTCCCCTCCTGGCTTCTTGTGCACCCTGCAGAGTATGGGAAGCTAAAAAAGTCCTTGACTAGTATATGCATTGCTCAGCAACACTTAGCAACAACAGTTGTTGCAATCAAATGTTGCTATCAAACATCAGTGTGCCATCAACTTGATTCTCATACTAAATCCAAAACACACTATACCAGCTACAGTGAAGAAAATTAACTCTATCCCAGCCAAAACCATGACACTTCCATATCTATTGTGGCACTGATTTATGGTAAGAAAGCCAAAAAGTAGGTATTATGAAAGTGGTGTTAACTCTATGGCTAGTTAAGCACTGGGCCAGATTACCGATGGAGGTGTTGGCATCTAGATTTTTTATTTTATCTTTTTTTCTTTTCTTTCTTTTTTTTTTTTTCAAGTCAAGCAACTGTCTAAAAGGAAAATTTTGGTATAGATGATTTTGCCTTGAGGCTTGAGGAAAGATCATATTGTCTTCTTAGATCCTCATCAGCTCTGTTTTCTCCATTGTGCTGATAAACATAATGAAAGACAAAACGGAATAAAGCTGGTACATCTTGTATTTTGGTTAAAGAGTTGAGGTCTGGTATAAACTGAGTCTGTAGAACAGCTGGTGACAGTTTTGGCAAAGGTTTCTGATGATGAGAGATGGGAAATTGGACAAATGGCAGAGCACTTAGAAAAGGTGATGTAGAATTGAACTCCTCTCCTCAGAGGATGTGGTGGTTTTCAAGGATGGATTCATAACGTCCTTTTCTGCAGCTTCTTCTAGCCTACATCTGCCAGGTGCCATCTCAAACACTGAAATGAGTTCACTACCTAGTCCATATCCTGGGGTGGGTCATCAGCATAGCATACCTATTGATGAATTTCCAGGCTTCTTTTTGGAGTGAACCAATGAGTTCACTTTCAGATGAAAGCAGGATTTGGTTTTGAGACTAGTTTATTCCTGAGTTTGCAATCCATATCCTTCACTTTGGACTATAAAGATATCTCTCTGTAGTTTTGCTTTCTGTATAACATCACCGTGACACAGCTCAGCACTCACACACAGCACTACGGACTGTTAAAAGACAAGAAGTAATCACTATCTTTTAGCATTTTGTGTGCATCACGTGAGGTGCAAGGGAAACTCAGATTAAGTGGTAGACCATAGAAATGTGGCCATTTCACTCCAGAGGGAGTATTTCTGAGTAAAGTGGATAAAAGCTGTTGAAACCATGAAGGGCATAGAACTCCTCAGGAGTTAGCTATTTTTAGCAGTGTAGGTGTAGCTACTGATACTGTTTGTTTGCTGTTAGTGTTATCCCAAAATGCGGGTTCATTCACCTGGTGTGCAAAACACCAAGCTACACACAGAGTGGTGGAGGTACTTTATTTGTCATTTTTGTGCAAAGATTGGTGGTAGTTGGTAATCCACAAAGCTAGCACACCGCACTGAGAAACTACAAGGCATTTATACAGTTAAATGTGTCAGTCACAGCTAATATTCACACGCCTCAGCTAATAATTGATTAATTTCTTTCTCGCTTGGATGTAACAGTACAGCTCACTTTAATCTACCATGCAAGTGCTTAGATTAAGTGATTTACTAGAGGGGGGGTTGTTCCTGGCCTATGGGCCTGATTTTTAGTATTATAACAAGGATATTTCCCCTACTGGGCACTTTGTTTTAGTTCTTACCTACATCCCAGTTAGTTGTTCTCCTTGACTATACACTTTATCACCCTGTCCTCCGTGGCTTCTGAGGTGGGATGTTTGCTTTGATCAGCCTCTCAGCTCTCCTCAAGGATACAGTTGTAAAACAAGCGCTTCTCTGTCTCTCAGTTTCCATCTCTGGCCCCCAACTTCTGTTTTGCCAGGCTCACATAGTTCATTTTCTTAGGGATATAAGTAGATTTTCGTAGTGCTTTACTAACATAACCCTGGGATGCATGAAATTGTGTGGGTAGAAGCCACATATTCTGTTTCTGAAAGGTCTTATTCAAGGACTGTCCCATCTCACATCAGGAAGTTAGGTGATGGTGAATTATCAACAGTTCACGTATGAAAATGTGAAGAAAATATCAGATGTCTTTACTACAAGGGTAGCACCAGCCAAGCCCCAGTCTTTGACCTGGGAAATATTTTGAATGTGCTGCGCAACACCAGACAGGGTGTGGGCAACACAGAGAATTTCAGTTCATTTATTATTGAGTCCCATACTGTCAGAGGAAATTAAAAATTCACAATTACTTTCCTTTAAATAGTTTTATTTCTCAAGACAATGTCAAATCTAGAGGGCAAAGAACTGTCTTTTGCCCTAGCCTCTCCCCCTCCAATAATCTAGCATTCTGTAGATTTTGTTTAGATTTAGATATATAAATAAATATATATAGTATATAAATAAATAGATATATAGTATATAAACAACATGACTGAATCAACCAGGTGTTATTCATACAGGTAAGCTGTTTACTACTGAATGCCATTCTGATTAAATGTTTATATGCTCCCAAGGGTCAGGGAATGCAGTCCTTTTCATCTAAAGGAATCAGTATAAACATCCCTGCTCAGCGAGCATGGACTTCGTGACTCTTATGAGCACATCACTGAGTGTTTCCCTTGCAAGGACTGACCACGGTTAAAACGGAATTTTTTTGTCAAAGATATGTGTGGACGGTGACCTTCCACTGATACTATTTAATCTAGGAAAACAAAAGTTTAAAAGCAGAGGCAGAATATAAGTGTTTGAGGATACATGTAAAACATTTAACCCTAACTAAAATAAAACCCTTTAGAAGACAAATAAAAATATATGTTTAAATAACATATATGTTTTTAAATATCATATATGTTGTTTCCTCTGGACTGTGGAGAGGGTGGCTGTATCAGGGCTGGGCTGGAGGTGATGCCTGCTACAACACCCTCTCTACTACAGCAGTGCTCCACACCGTGGTTGTCCTCTCTTCTGAGAGCTGCAGCACCTGCCTGTGCAGCTGGTATCACCACTTCCCTCTCTCTAAATCTACATTTTTTCCTTTGGTTAGAAATTCCCAATCCTTTTTCCAGGCCTTGAGTGTCAAAACTCTTAGCTATCCCCTAACATTACACCTCATGGTCACCTCCAAGTTATATGGTCCATGAGGGCATGAAAGGGAAAAGACATCCTAGGATTAATGAAGAATTATCTTAGAACAGGGGAGATGGGGCAAATTTCTGAAGGTAGCTGCCTTGTATGCAAACTACAGTTGGTCACCAGAATAAATTATCCTAATGGTAAACCTGGCTTAAATCTCTCAGGTCAGGTAAGATGTTACTTCTGTCCATAAAGTTGCATTATGTGGTTTTCCCTTGGGGCAGCTGGTTTTTTCCATGACAGCCCATTCACACTTACTTTCCGTGTTCTCTTCTGAGGAAAAATGTTTTGGCACTTCAGACGACAGCAGTAGGATTTCTGCCAACCAGTGGCTTCTGCATCTGAGACTGCTGTGTCCATGGTGGCTAGTCCTGATGCTGGCTTCTAAGGCACCAAGTTCTGGCTCAGAGGGAGCAAGACTGACTGACAGGGTGAGGGGAGGAACAAAGTATTACACCTCGCTGATGTGTAGATAGCTTGTGATGAGAGGCAGAACAGGAACTCCATGTCCCAAAGCTGACTTAGCCAAATCCCAGTGCTTAAAAAGAAGATGCTGGCATCTTCTAAATATCCTCCCCTTTTGAGTACATTATAGTAGACCCTCAGTTATCTCTACAATCTCCTTTTTCTACTTCCCCCTTCCACTTGAGAAGTAACAGTATTCACTGACCTTAGTTATCTGCATACTCTGCAGGATGGTTTCTAAAACCTCTGCCTTTTCCCGTAAGTTCCTGACCCAGTCCTTCAGCTGACAGGTGAGCGGAGTTTAGGAGAATGTTTTGTCCAGTGTAATCTTTAGCAATTTGTGCTCACAGGAGTGAAGGAAACACTTCACATGGACTGGGGAGTGCTCAGGCAACTAAGGGAGCTAGTGAGATACAGATCCTGGTTTTCGTACTGTTGATGTAAACCCTAGATCAGGACTTTCTGTACTGTTTTCACACAGCAGTGAACTTTTGGCTCTAACTGTATGTGCAATATTAAACTAGTTATGTAAGTTTATATTTCTGTATGCATCACTGCAGAATCATGCTTAGGCTTTCACCAAACTGCCCTTCCGTTGTACTACTTTCTAAACAGATTACAAGAACTCTGATGAGCTACTGGTTGGACCTAAATTAACTTGGGCATCAAAAAGGTCTGATGAAAGATATTTCCTTTTAAGGAGGAGTTGGTGGTTCCAAGGTATGCACAAGAACATACCTGAATAGCTCTTAAAGATTTAGGAGATGGTTTGGCTTTTCTAGTTAGCAACAGACTGCCAAAAAAGATTAGACTGTCAGATACTACCTTTTGAAATCTTCCTTTATGTGCCTGTGATTATGAGAGAAAGGGTAGAAACACTGAAAAATAACTGTAGCCGCTGCCATGTATTTTTTAATTCTCCTTTATTCTTTTCAAAAGGATGTTAAATTGTCTGTGCAATACTACCAAAATCTGTCTGAAGACCTGAATGGTCTCATAATTGTCTAATGAATGACATAGTACAGGTATGAATTCGGCTAGCATATCAATTAATTAACTGGCCCATAAAATATGTTATATTCAGAGAAGCAATACTTTGTAACTATTTTAGACCAGTTTTAGCAAAACTAAACTCAAAGAAAAAGAAGAAATTCAGTTTTCAAATGGTTGTTACTCAAATATTACTCTGATTTCTTAATGGATACAAATTTATTTAGGTCAATGAAAAAGGAAAAAAGGATTTTTTCCCTCCTGTTCCTCCTTATAACAGTCTATGTCATTCCCTAGGACCCAGTTGTACTATTCTGATGAACTGATACTTACGGAAATAATTAGAAGATCCCAGCTGCACTGCTCATTACTACATATCCTTGAAGTCAATATGCACTGTGTTTTTTCCCTTTCTGATGTAATTCAAAAAAGCTTTTAATGAATTACAAGTAAATTCATACCATATGTCCAAGGCAGCAGTCAGGAGGAGCTTTCAGGCAGTATCACTGTGAATGCATTGGATTTTTTTTTTACTCTGTTTGTCTTGGATGCTATCCTATAACCAATAAGAAGATACAATCTGAAGTTTTATCACTCACTTTTATACCTCCAAGCCATTTGTATTGTAATGCTGTGGAATAGAAACATTCTGCAACATTTCCCTACCTGTAAACCTGCTAAAAATTAATCTAGGCTCAGAATCCAGTTATTTCTCCTGAGAGCTTGGAGATTTATTTATTTTTTAATCAAGAAAGCTATTATTGTCTCTTTTCCAGCCCCAGACCCCAGCATGAGCTTATGATAGCTTTAACCAGAGTCCAACAGAGAGCAATCCATCCCTTGCCAAAAGCACATAAAAGTCCAGTCATGGAACAGGACAAAGCCAAGATTTACTGAAGTGCTAAAAACAGTCAAAAGGGAGGGAGAGAAGCCCTCCTCCACCAGCAGCTCAGAACACTGTGGGACACACAACGTTTAAATTCCTGCTTCACTGGATATGGGTCACGGGTCTGGCTCTGAACGTCCCAGATGGAAACGGTGCCCCAGTGCCAGGACACAGGTCCCACTGCAGCAGTAGAGAGGGTCATGCTGGTGGGATGTCCAGTAGCTGGCAGGGCACTTCAAGTCCTTCTTTTGGTCCAATTAATGCCGAGTTATGTACACAGCATGAAACAGTTTTACAGGCAAGATTAGACACCTGGTGATTAGCAAATTCTCCTTGCTAGTGGAGGAGGATTAAAACTCTCTTTGGAAAGTTACAGGACTGCTCTTGGCTCTTCTACAGCCTACACTGGGAACGGGATTTAGCTAACAGACTCAGATACCTACATTTATGTGACTACATGCCAATGCCTGCATATGAGCTATGTGCTCAAATTCCTGTTATGGCCAATGGGAGCCTAGTCAGTAATGTAGATCTCTACTTTAAGGTGAGCTGACCGGATTTCTGCACCCTGGATATCTCACTTGCTCTTTAGACTAGATCTTCATTGGCAGTAATGGGAGCGGGACACCTTTACAAGCAGACGTCTAAAATGATGTGTCTGAATGTGGGAACTGTATCCCAGCTTGAATGTAAAAGGTACATCATGACATTTTTGCAAATGTCAACCCATTTTTTCCCCAAGTGAAAGCCTGTAAAGAAGATGGTTAAGGATGATTGAAACTTTCAGTAAGCATGTTATTTGTCTAAATAAATAAAATACAGACTCTATTCAGCTGTAGTATCCTCTTGAATTTTTACTAGACTGAAGTTATTTCACCAGAAATATTTCACCAGAATATTTCACCAGAAGCTAGAGAGTTCATAGGAGAGGCAAATCAGACACTGAAGTGGTTGATTCAACCTTGATTTAAGGAAGTAAATGTGGAGAATTAAACTGATACTCTACTTCCTTATGTTATATCCCTTATTCCTGTTATTGTATCACTCACTCCCCTGGGCTTAAAATAGCAACTTTGCTGTGAATCTTTTAGAAAACAGGTGTTAGAGATGACAGGATCTAGAAAGTTAGGATTTATTTGCTTTTTCAGCTCTTTTACCACTAACTCCCATGATCTTGGGCAGATAATTTTCTATCTGCATTTACTGGAAAACAAAGAAAAGGTTTTTCCTTGAGGTATTTAAATATTTATCTATTTATGAAATTGAATTTACGAAATACACCTTTCCTGATCCACAGAGGTACTGTAAGAATGCAAAGAAAGCACGAAGTGCCCAGGTTGTGCAGGCAGAAAATTCAGATGTGTACCTGATACTGAACAGGTTTTCAGGGTTTGAAGCACAGTCACTTTAAGGGCTACAAAACCATAGGCAGTAAATGTAAAAAAGAAAGAAAAAAAAGTGGAAGATCGCTATTCCATTTCATGAAAAAGTCACCTTCCTTCCTTCATTTGCTCTCCCGTATGTTGAATTAATTATTTAAGAGAGAGAAAAGAGATATCAGTAGCTGAAGCCAGCATTGTTTCCTACCTCAGTAACAACCCTGCCATGACAGTAAAACAGTAAAGAAACACCAGTGGAAACACTGTAAGAAAAAGCTGAACAAGTTGGTCCATTATCAGTATGCAGGGACACGCACGAACACGCTCAGCCTGACTTTGCAGCAGCCAGCATTTGCAGTCTGGGCTCTAGCTGAAACATGTGATAAAAATGTGAAGGGCAATCTAATTAAAAAACCTGAAACACTGAGCTGAGGTCATTCCTGTTTACCTCCCACTGTAAACGATGTGTCCTCTGTTGCATGCTATATAAACAACGCCATAGAAAGGCACTGTGGCAACCAGGATAGCTCCTGCTCTAATTCCCGGGGCTATTCTTTCCCCTCTCTGCCCTCAACCACAAATAACTCCTTTCTGCCACCACTAGCCTCACCAGCCTTTGTGGGCAGCTACTGGTAAGGCTCAGCTGTGCTTGTCCCTGCCTCGTGCTTCTCAAAGGTCACCAAGGACAGGTGCCCTTGCTGCTGCTCTGTGTGCCACCAGCGAGAAAAGGCAGTTGGAGGCCCAATCTTTGCTCTGTAAGAACTTGCAGAACAAACCAAAAAATCCAGGACTTCAAAGGAAAATCCAGATGTTTCCCTCCCTTCTCTGAGCACGCTCGGTATTCACCCATTACCCCCTCTCAGCGGGAACAATTTTATTCTTGGGGCTGTTATTACTTAACACTGCTAAATTAGTAATATCTTGAGTTTTGGTAATGACTGTCATCTGAGGCTAAAGATGTTCTGCAAGCATTACATTATTGGCTGGGCTTCAGCTTCCTAGTGAAGCAGCAAACCCTTTTATCTCCCTTATTTTATATCAAGAAACTGGGGAACAGTGTCTGAGTAGACAATCAGCGAAGTCGATCATAGTGAAGTAAACCTAACCAAGACATACTGAGCCCTAGCATTGAGCTCCAGCTACAAAATCAAGCATTAAAATCTGAAAAGTGATGGCAAAAATATAATTTGAAATAGACAGGTGACATTTTGGTATACAAAGTGTCCTTCTTACCACAAGGCGACTGAGGGTTATGGGCTGGTGTGGGATGGGAAGATGGGATATATTTGGTGACTGGTTTGACCAATGTTTAGTCTGAACTTTGCTGGTAAATCTCATCTCTGTTTAATGTGACAGTTATCAGAATCAAATTACACTTAAAACTTTTGATAACAGGTTACTAGCAAACAGAGTGGAAGTATATACAGTGGGAGGCAGATAACAGGATATAACCACTAACACAGAGAGAGAGATAAAATGCCTTCCTCCACCCAAGGGGCCATAAATATACAGGGGGAGTGCTACATTTGTTGGAGGAGTCATGAAATGCTAAAATAAAACCACAGTTCTTTCTTCTTATCATTTAGGATTTGCAGTTATTATGCATGAGGGGTAGTACCCTCACACCTTCATTCGGTTACTGTTATTCTCTCCCCTGTAGTCTGATTTTGTACGCACAGAGCAGGAGCTTCCTTTAAGCCAGAGAGAAAACTTTAGGTCAAGTTTCTTAACTGCCTTATCTGTTTTACAACTCCCTTACAAAATGCACCACCAGTGCTTATCAGAGGGTGGTTTATATTTAATATTTTCAAGACATAAAAAGGTTATGAACCAGGAACCTGCTCCTGACATTCATACAAGGTGACAGAAACAGGGAGTGGGGTTAATTTCAGCTTACCTTTCCGTATAGAAAAGCTGTCATTTGCCATGCATATCATACCGTAATGAACAGTCATAGCAAGACATTGTGATGAGTAGGACACATCTCTTTCTAATGACACCTAATTAATCCAAACATGGCTGGCAGAGGGGCTAGTCAAGCTGCGCAGCTGTGCAGAAGATAAAAGGTTCCTTGGTGCACAAGACCAATATTTAGAAGACAATCATTACTGGCTATGGCTCAGCAAATATTATATTTTACCAGGCTGATGTGTACCAACAGGTAGAGGACTCAGAGGACAATCTTCACCTTGTGTTGGATTTTGCTGTATTGTAAGTCAGCCCAGTGGAAGTACACTTACAGCCTTGTAAGCAGAACAGAGTCTATGGCATCACAACAAGGAGATGTAAGGACGTAAAAGTTGACAAAAAGGATGTAAAAAGTTTAGAGCTATAAGTTTCTCCATAATTTCAGTTATTTTCTTTCTAAGAAGAAATTTTAGACACTTTTCTAAATTTCTGTCTGTCATAGACCACAGTTTTAGCTGAGGTAGACATGCTCTTGTCCACGAACAAGCACAGGGATGTGCTTTGGGAGGTGGGGAGATCAACATTTCAGGTTTAAATTTTGGAAAGTGGTCTAATTTCTCAAAAATAAAACAAAACTTCAGAACTACCAGTGGAAAATATTGGTTTTCTTCTTACAAAAATCATACTGGTTTTAGGGAGGTCATCCATAATATTGGTAAGTTGCCACCCATGGCATATAAAAAAAATAATTTTCCATACAATAAGGAGAATTTCCAGCCTTAGTGTTAGTGTATGAATGTTAGCTTGGTAGAAAATTAATGAGTATTATAAATTACTTCCTGATAAAGTGACCTGCCACAAAAGTTAAGTCTTTATAATTTAATTTAATATTTATAAGGATTATTCATTACTTCTTCATGATCAAACCTTCTGTGTATTCCTATGTGTCTGTGCTTAAGAAATGGGAGTCTGAAATACATAATAAAGATGATTTTTCTATAATTTCCTCCAACACCTGGGAAAACCATGCTGAGGAAAGCTGGAATTGTTTCATGTTTCTCTAGAAGGGATCTATAAAGCCATGTTCTCCATTTCTTAAAAAGTATCAGTTCCCAGTTGTCCTTCTGAACTATCTTCACTGAACCAGATTCAAGCCAAATTTGGCATCTGCTGTATACAACTTGAAACATTTTTCCTATCAGTGTGGCATTTCAGCTGGAGTTTTCCAAAAGACATTAACATTTATTTCATTCTTTTCTCAAATTATCCCAGTGGCTAATTTTCTTTTTATTTCCAATAACTGGGTTGGCAGGATCTTGCCTGTAGGACAGTAAGTTTGGCCTTAGTGTCCAAGCAACTTTAAAATGACAGTATTTCTAGACAATGGATTTCTGAAATGCATACCACTTCCTGAAAGATCAAATATCCACAGAGGTAAATTTATTATTTTTACCTGATAGACTTTGGATGTTTTAAAAACAAATCTAAGAGCTACTGAGATCTCCTTTATTCCATCTTATATATATTTAATTTGTTCCATTATATACATTTCAGTTCTCTCTTCAGAGGCATGCAAGAGCCAGTCCTTTAATAACTGATTTTTAAAGAATGTGTAATGATGAACGGCCTAAAGAAGAGGACAACAACTGAAGGCTGTAACAGGGTTTGCACAGGTCTTGCAGTCAAGCATTTGTTAGAACCACTTTTTACTTTGGGGTTACATGAACTACGAATACAGCAAATTCTTTGGCAAAGGGAAAGCAGGATAAACTAGAATGAGATCTTTCTAAAGCTGATGACTTTTCTTTATTGGATCACTGATTTCCTATGTGAGGAAGATGTGTTTGTTCCAGAGTACCTGCCATTCCTCAATGCATTTGCACACTACGTGGAGAAGCGCATGTCAAACTGGAGCAGGTGCACATTTGCACAAGTATTGTGAAGCCATAACTGGGCAAGCAAAGGGGATCAGTATGAGACCTTGTTAAAAGGAGAAAAATTGAATGTGAAGGGAACATTTTCTCTGGGATCTGTTTTGCTTTGTGGAGGCAGCTGTTCCCCAAACCTATTATCCTGCCTTTAACGTGGCTGGGTTGCAAGTTGACTTGCCATCATGCAAAGTTTGGGTGAATGTTTCCCTGATGGTCAGAAACTTTTTCTTGCTTCAAAATCCTTTTCTACGTACATCTTTAGGCTTCAAAGCAAAATCCTTATGGATGACTGTGGCTTTAGCTGTAACTTGTAACTGTTGTTGTTGGAGGAACAGTGAGAGATCTGAACACAAGTCCTACTTAGAAATAAGTACTACTCAGAAATTCAGTCACCTCCTGATCCAGCTTACCAGACTAATTGAGGTGGCCTTGACGGGTAAATCAAACAGAATGGTCAGGCTTTTTAGCTAAGCTTGAAACTCATGTATTTGACTTTAAGAAGAGCAGGGCTGTATGCCTTTTTGTCTTACACACATGTAGTTTGCTTAATTGTTGCCCATAAGCCATTATCAGTAATTGGCATTAGTGTATCAGTTTCAGTATATCAACCAAAAATAATAAAATATTCGTTTACCCTTGGGAAAACAAAGCAGAACCATTAATATAAAACATGGTTTGCTTCATTTACTGTGTGCAGTTCCTGTCTCATGGAACATTTGTTTCTTAGCATTTCATGCCCTACTCAGCAGGTTAATCACATGAGACCTCACTGGCACTGCAGAAATCATAGGGCTTTCTAACTTTGTATTTATTATATGTTCAATACCTGAAAGATGGTAAAAAAACATGGAAAATGGACTCCACTGTGTAAGGCCCATGAAGGGGAGATGGCCAATTCAGAGAAAACTTGCAGACACATCACACACTTTCAGGAAACTAATAAAAAACCTTCATAGCCAAGGGAAGGAAAAAAAAAGCCAACCCACCCCAAACAAATCAAAAGCAATGGCCCAGAAATGTTAAAGCAGACAGTGCTTTTCCTGGAAGTTAACTATTTAGTGCTGTTACCTTCACTGAAATGCTGTTTTCTTTCTAGTGCACCACTCAGATGTCAGATAATTGTACAGGATGACATAAAAGAATGTATTTGGGTTTATCCCAGACTCAGTATCCAGCATTTCTGGAGGTTTCCTGAAGTTGGCTCTCTTCTTAGGAAAGTTTATTTTTCAGATGTCCTTATCTCAAAAGATAAGGACCCAGCTGGGACTAAAAGTAGAAAAGCAAAATGCTGTCAGAAAAAATTACTCTGATAGTATTTTTAAATCACAGAGCGCAGCTAAATCTTTAAAGGAAGATTGCTTTGGAAAAGTATAGCCTCCATTTGCAACCTGAAGATGTCCAATTAAAAGTGCTTTCCAGTTTGCACCACAGTTCATGGTACAGTTCCGTAATTATATTAATTAGGAAAGATTTTTCTTTATGCTGACATCAGGTGAAGTGGTACAGAAAAATATAGAATATTCTTTCACAAAAAAACCAAAAACCAAACCAAAATTAAATGATCCAAGCCTATATAGTCACAGTTGGCCTTCTACTTGTGTTTCTGAGAAGAAGGGAAAGCCAACCCTGCAAAGGCTGGTCCAGGAAGCACCTCACTAAAAACACCTGCATAGCTCAGTCTAACAATCCTGCCACTGAAGTTGCATCTGGAAAGACAGCTGCATCCAAATCACCACCCAAACAATTTTTGAATTGCAACAGAGTAACAATTTCCATGGCATTGTACATTTCAGCCAAGTACCAATGCCTCCTACATTACTGGGCAAAAAATTGTTGAACCTACTTGCACCTGCAGAGTGGTCTAGCTGATAGCTGGGGTGTTAAAGGATACTGTGCTTTATGTGATTAATGAAAGAGGCTGAGGTTATTAATACTGTGGAAAATATTCTGTTACATAATGAACATATACGAAAATTTCTTTTATTTTTTTTTTAAAGGGAGTCCACGTAATCCAACAAGCACGTAGGGAGCTAATACCAGGAAGAGGTGGGCATTACCGCTGAAGGGAAGAGGAGAGGTGCACTGCTGGTGTGCAGAGAGGAGAGCTTGTAGCTTCAAGGGTGGTGGTAGCTGGTCGATGTGGCAGCTGTGTTGGGGCTACCTTTTGATATGAGTAGTCTTGTTGGGTTATGCATGTCCTATTGCAGGCAGAGGGTGCTTGGCATGCTTTACCTTGGTTTGTGTGCTTGAACCATTCCAAATATGCACTTCATAGATTTTTCATTACATTTTTGAAAGCTCATTAAATTGACCAAAAGATATTAGAAAATACTATGATCCGATTGCTTTCATACCTTGCTCAGCTTGAGATACTTACTCCATATTTGATCTGATACAGCACTTAATGAGGAAACAAAAGTACAGGTTGCTTTGAATTAGTCACTAAAGTATGGACAAATTTAAAGAAAGAAGCTATCATTTGGTCAAATCAGCTTGTCCAGTACCAATTGGAAGGCCTGTGAGGGATCCCCAGAAGCAAAGGGAGAAAAAGGTTTGACATAATAGAAGGCTTATCTTTTCATGTTGAGTTAAGAACTCCAGCTGTGCAGATTAAGTATTATGTAAAAACCAGAATGAACTAGTTTTTCACATTGACTGGATTTTGGGCTGTAAAAAGTAATTCACTTAAAAAGCATGCAGAGTGTATGCAGAAATAGCCTTACTTCTGTTGGGTGAGTAAAACAGAAAAAAAGTGGAAGCTCTAAGAAGGGAAAATTGTCCAGCCCACATACTGGGGAAAGTTTAGAAAACAAACACATCTTCAGTCAGAATTTCTAGTGCTGTATGAATAAGCCCACTGCAATAACTAGAAAGTGTGACTTAAAACTATGAATGGGACTACATTTTGAAAGGAACAACACAAAATCAAACTAAACTTTTCACCCATTCTGGTGATTTGTAGTTTTGTAACGGCATTTGAATCCTGGAGTTTTCCTAAAGCCTTCCAGTGCCTCCAAACCACGACAGGACTTGTTCTTTTTGATGAATCTGGTTAAAATGCAAATTGTGCAGCTGAGCAGTGAGAGGACCAAGCCTTGCGCTGTCTCACTGAAGTTTGGACCCTTGCTGGATGGCACTGAGGTCCTCAAGCCCTGTCACTGCTCCAGACTCTTCATCTGCTGATTGAACTTAAAATACAAATGCAGAAACTGGGAGCAAAGGATAGCCCCTAGGACTCTGCCTTCCTGTACTGATGGCTTGGCAGTACAGCTGGTGGTACCAGTACTGGCGAGGAGTAGCAAGGCGTAGTTCACACTTTCCTCTTACTGGCAGGGCTGGCTGCAGCAGCCCCCACAACTGACAGTGGATCTAAATTGAAAACAACCCTTCTTTTCCATGGAAAAATGCAGCTTCCTGCTGGCCAAAACAGTTTGCAAGTTTTTACCAAATCCTACATGTACTTTTGGCCAAAAAACAAAACCAAAAACAACCCAAACATTTTAAACTGGGATTTCAAAAGTAGAATGTTTTTATTTTCTTCAGTTCTGAATTACAAATTCTTACATTTTTTCCTCTGAATTTTTAGAAGCAGACACCTCCATTCCTTTTTCTCCTCAAATATAGGACTCTAGCACTTTGTTCTGGGGAAAAAATAAAAACTTTTCTTCTCCCCCCAATATTTTTTCATCTTCTGGGTTCTTTTGATGAAAGAACATCAATTTTTTTTTGTTGGCAACCACCAATTATTTCCCCAAACCTGTTATTGTACTTTACTCAAATGGAAAAAAAGAAAAAAAATCCATCATTGGGTTTTCTTCCAAAATAACTTCTTAACAACTTATTCACTAATTGTGGAGAGCAAGGCTGGGAGTCAATTCATTGTTGAAAAAGGCACTCAGTGAGGGAGAAGAGCTTTTGATGAAAACAGTTTTTTTTTTTCAAGTGCCTATTGACTAACAGCTTCTGATGGTGAATATTTGAAAACCTGACTTCATGCTTAGGAGCAGACATATTTGTCAACATTGTCACTGGTACCTGCAAGTGTGTTTTGTACAGGCTCAACAGACTGTATTACTTGGTATGAATGGCTGTATTTTTCTTTAGAGCTCACTTTAGAGACACTGAATTTACAGTGTCAGTGAGGGAGGAGAGGAGGGCTTCTTGCACAGCAGGTCTTCCAGTCCTATGAAACAAACTACCTTCAACTCTGGAAATATCTACAATAAGAAGCAGCAATGATGTGGGAATAAGGTCCACATCTGCTTGCACTCAGCATTTAACCCACCCTGAGGCAGGCAGGAACGTATCTACTCACTGCCAGCAAAGCCACATCCCTGCATCTGACCTTAGACAAGTGCTTGTTCTTGGACATCCCCATCACGACTTCATTGCTGTCTTGCCCTAATTTCCTTATTTTCTCTCCCTAAAATTAAGTGCTTCCTTTTCCTACCTTGTGTTAACAGATTTGTTTAAGTCATTCAGCTTCATGTGTTGCATCTGACATGAAAGGGCTGGATGTTGGTTAGGGCGTCTTTGTGCCAGTTTAACAGAAATAAAGAACATACAGTAACACAATTCTATTGTCCTCAGCAAAAGACAACTGGATTGCTAAGCAGCAGCATTTGATCTGGTGCCACCAGTTCGCAGATCCTGCCAGCAAACACTCAGCAAAAGCCTTTGTTCTATTTTTTAGAAAGAAATTAAGGCAGCCTGCTAAAAAATCATTAAAAAGTAAATGAATAACCAACTAAGTCACCACAAGTTCCTAAGTCTGTGATTTTATCTCAGAAAAAGCTGGCAATGGTTCTGTGCCTATTTTATTTTACAAAAGGACTTTGGAATAAAAAACTACCTTGGAACTTGCACAGTCAGTTTTTGCAGGTAGCAAACTTTCAGTGAAATTTTGTTCAACCTGTTTCTGCACATGCATTTTGTGCTAGTGACATGACAGCAACTGCAAATCATAGGCAAACTGAGCCCATAATGCTACTCTGCCCTTACGCTTTGCTCTCCCATCCCAATGCTGGCCTGATGGTCAGGGCTAGCAAATTGACTGTGACTAATTTTAATCTGCAGGATCAGGGTGAAACGTCTACCTGGGCAGAGGAACTCCCGATGATTTGGAAGGGAATTGCAAGAGAGAGGACTGCATATCTGTGTAAATTGAAGGAGATTTCTGCATCTCATTCAATATTTAATTACTTTTATCTTAATTCACTTTTCACAGTTTCATGGTAAAAATGATTTCACCTAGGAATTCCTACAGTAAGGTGAGCTAAAATTTGTATTAAACGTGCTCCTTTGTGCCCTGTTTCTTTTTTTATTCTAACGACCTCATCTCAGAAAAAATTCATCTTTTTGCTCTTCATCTTCATATTGTATCATTCATGGTGATGAATTTTCTCCATGCTGGTACTCAGTGTTTTGGGCTAAACCCAATTAAAGCACTTCAGTGACTTAAAAGTTTACCTACAGAAATAGGCCTGGTTTCCACATCGCTCTGCCCCTGCCCTGACACAACCTTAGCCCTGTGACATTTCTGTACAGCGTAACATTCTCTGTGGAGTGTGGGGCCTCTCTTCCCCACTGGTGATCCAGCTCACACAGCTGCCACCTGGCTCCAGATGTGGTGGTGCGTGCCAGCACACATCTGCTCCGCAGCTGGGCTCTTCCTGGATGACCACAGAAGCCCTGCTTGCACTTTGCTTATCTGAGCAGTGGGACCTTGTTGTGATTTGTTCCCGAATGGGACAAAGGTATTTCAATAAAGCTTTCCCATAAAAGCTGTATGGAATGGTAGCAAACTCCCTAAGAACAAAAGAAAAGTCAAACCCATCAAAACCAATAGTTATTCATCAAATCAACCAAAATCAGGCAGAAATGAATCCTGGGAGCTTTCAACGGGAGAATTTTTTTTTAGAAGCCATGAAAGCTACAGCAGTGCTGCAGCTACTTTGATCTGTAAGTTACACCATGTGTGGTTGTTATCAACATTGACTGAGGAATAACTCTTCCAATTAGAGTTCGCACCTCTTGCAACCGTTTATAATCGGTTTCCTCACTAGTAACTCCACCTGTAACCAGATAATGTGCGTTTATGATCTGTCGTGGTTAGGTATCTACAAAAACCAGACCCTGAGCCAACATGTACACACGTGTTGGGTGTCAGTGGTTGGGGCAGAGGAATAGGTTTGAGGAAACCACTTTAAAATCTTCCCGTGTCATAGGAAGGCCAACGCCAGATGTGGTGGGCAAAAGCCCGTACCTTTCAACACCATCGATGTTTTAATAGTCCACAGCTTGTCTGCTTAATCGTTCTGCTTCCTCCCCAAAAGGTTAGTGATGCTGCAGATGTGGAAGAAGATGAGTGAATGTGAAGTTCTGGAAGCAGCTTCATGAAAAATTAAGGTCAGGTAGCCTCTTACAAATTAGGACTCTCCTGCAGGTAGTCTGCTTCTCTTCACAGTTATATAAATCAGCAGTCACAGCAACAGAAATACTCCTAGGAGAACAGGAATGTTAGAAAGATTTTGGAGAACTATCATGTCTATGAGACTCCATACCAGTACTGAAAGTGGTCAGTAGGTACTCACTGGGTTCTGAGCTTTCCATGTAACATATTACTGAAGACTTTTAAAGTAAAATGGTAATTTCTCTAAAAGTGAACATGAATTCCTAAGAGAAGAGAGTCTTACACATGAAAAGTTCCCTGGAAAACACAGCAGGAAAATGATACGTGGGATGACAGTACTAAAAAGGAGGAAAAAGTCCGTTTACCGTAACTTTAGGTGGTGAGAACAAATAAGTGAACACAGGTTACCAAGTATCTGTAATCTGGATGTGAACATGAAAGAGCGCAGCCAGAAGCAAACTTGTTGCTGAGTTCTGGTAGTTTATTCCTGCCGCTTTCTCCCTGCCTGAAGTTTTAGGAATGAGACTTGCAGTTTGTACTTGTGCTCATTACTTGTGACTAATGAGAGCACAAAAAGAGGTTTGGCATCCTTCCCTGGGTGGTGACCACTCAGGCTGTGAGAGAAATTAATTATCAAGGGCAATTTGTGTCAGCTCATAAATACTACTGCTGCAGAAGAATTCATAGCTGGAAGAAGACAGACTGTCATCTCTGATGACTGCTTTTGACAAAGTTTTCCTTACAAACTTGATATCATGGCAATTGCTTTTTATGATAAATGAAAGTGACCATTTAGCACTGTGCTAATAAATGTGTCCTAAGACACATGTGTCAGGCTTGGCTGTTATCTTCTGTTACAGATAATGGAAGATGGGGCAAACATACAGCCCTAAGAAGCATGAGCCTGACTCATCATTGTGCTTCTGCTTTTAAAGAGCAGACCCTGGAAGATGGCCAGGGCATATCAAAACTATCAGAGATTAGCTTTAGCTTCAACAGGAGTTCGTGCCTGTACAGCCAAGAGCTCCCTGAGGAGAAGGGCCATGGGCAACGAGGCTTAGGAAGGCAAAAATGAAAGGGAAAGGAGTGGAGGGACTTAATTAGGGAACCATGAAAACCCAGCACATGGGAATCTGAACACAGAGGGGTAGCTGAAGCCACACATTACCCAGTGGGCCGAAAGCTCAGCCCAGTGACCGCTGTCTTGTTTGCAGGTCCAGTGTTTGCACCAACAGGGCAGGTTTACTTGGTGGAGGGTGTTTGGCGTGCTTCCTTCCCCTTCCACCTCCTTGTCACCTGGCATGTGATTCACCTGCAAATAATGCATGCCATGAGTGACCCTGCCAGCTCAGGGCCTCAGTCCTAGCTCAGAGCCCACGTTCTCATGCTGGTGACCCTTGAATGCTCACACTGGTGCCAGCCCGCAGTGGAGAGCTCTCTCAGTGTGGGAAGCTGAAGTGCTACCAGGAGCAGAGGGGGTGCATGTTTTTCATCTGACCTGACAGCTACTGTGAATGCAGTCGGCTCAAACCTTCTCAAATGCTGCAGTGCGGCAGGGTGTATCGGGTCTTGTCCTATGTAGGTGGCATGTTCCTGTTAAAAGTAGCAAAAGTCTCACCACAGCTGCTTTGAAATCACTGGGGCTTCACCACGGTTAAGGAACTTGGATGAATGAGCTGCTCCAGGATGGAGGAGTAAGGTTTTGAAAACCACCAAGTGTCACTGAGGGACCAGCTTTGAATTTCTTCTGGTTAATATATACCATTGGGAAATTTTGAAAACTCCAAAACCCTTTATATGCCTTTGAAAAAATGTCCCCTAGCAAGGCTAATGCTCAGGAGTGCATGCAAGTTGGAAAGCTGCTGTAACAGCCTCTGTGAGGAAGACTTGCTTTAGCTGATGATCATGGCCTTATTTCCTTCCTGCTCAGATTTGGCTCAAAAAACTGTGCTAACACTCCTAGCAACATGGTGAGAATGGAAAAATATCCCTACCAGCGCTTCTCTTCAATTGGCTCATTATTAACTACATGGCAAGAATATTAGCCATGTTAAAGCACTAATAGTACTTTCTTCTCTTGGTGCTAACTATGAGGTTTGCAGTTTACTATAAACCCATAAAATATTCATTTAGGCTGTAAGAAACTGTAAAGCTTTCCCAGACCATATTAGGTCATCTATTCAGTAAAAATTCTTCAGTAAAAATTCAATAATGTTTCAAGAGGGCTCAAACTGAACATTTTTTTTCCTTTGATCTGAACCATGGTCATCACAGCAATGATGATCTCAGCCACAAATCTGTATGCACATCTGGCCCCAACTTCAGTTGGATTTGAATAATGGGATCCATGCAGGAGGGGTGGTAGAGGTGTGCCCAGCCAACACACGCTCAGTGGGCGTGAAGTGACAAAAACTGTCAGCACTTTCCTTCTTCAAAGGTCCCCAGAACAGTGAATTCTTGACCTGCCTCGGGAGGCTGGGCATTGCTTGGGGCAGGGCTTCCCCCACCCCCACCCCAATATTCAAAATTGTCATTTGGTCTCAGAGTTTCGCCATTGAGGAGGTGAGAAAAATTTGACTTGGGAAGCTCTTGCTTCTCCATCCCTCCTAACCTCTTGATGCTAGGCCTTGTCATTTTGGGGCTTTTATTTTGAAATGCATTAGTTTTTAATAACAATTTAGAAAAGAAAGAAATAAACTAGCAGAGAACTTCTGCATTTAGCTGTTATTCACCACTATTCTCAAAATAGATTTGTCTATATTATAAATAATATAATAAACATTGCATAATATATCATAATGCAATATAATATATGGTACAACTTAACATTACATAGCATAACATAATATAAACAATCTATACTGATAATATACATATACATAATATACATAATACAGAATATTATATATATTATATGTCATAGAATATAGATTCATTGAAAAAGAAAACATATACATAATATAGAATATATTGTATGTAAAGTTTCTTCCCCCTCCCAATTTTTGAAGAACTGGTGATAACTAAAGTAAAAATAATAGCATGAATGTACTTTCCAGGAGTGGAGGTATGGTGTGAACACTGTTTTGTAAATGTGAGCTGTGTGCATCAGGAACAAAGTATCTCAAACAACTCACTTTAAAAAGTGACCAGTGATTTTGCTGCCTCATTTTTAAGAAGCCTTGAAAATGTTGCACTTTTGCCATGAAAAAAGTTGTTTTAAGTTCCTCTTAGATTGACCCACTAGGAATCAAGACACTCCGTAAGCCTCTAATCACTTTCTAAACTTCAGGCCAAGATCAATTTTGTTCTGATTGAAGAGGTTTTTTTGTGGGACTGCCTTCTTGTGTCTCTGTAGCAAAAGGATTATCCGTGTTAATTAGTCTCTCATATCACAGTGTGGTGGAGTACATAAGGCACTGATGTGCAGTGATTCATGTCCCTGCAAGGCAGGACACAATTACACAGAGATTTCCCTGGAAGTCCTTCTTGGCATAGGGGAAGTTGCTGCTTGTGTTCAAGAAAATATGTTGGGAAACGCTTAATCCTCGAGGAATCCCATTGAGATATAGTGAGTCACAATTATGTTGGGAATGTAGTGGAGAAGGGAGACCGGGAGGACATGCCAGAATGGGGGCGGGATTGGCTGCTGTACCTGGAGTAGGGTGCTTTGCGTGAGGTCGCAATGCGTGTTTATGCCGCTCCTGGAAGGACTCCACAGCTGGACTGCGTGCAGAGCCCAAGAAGCTGAAAAGCTGTAATTAAACCCAAGCAAAAATAAATGGACAGTCTATCTGTTAAGAGAGAGGCAGCTGGGCATTCCCCTCCCCGTTGTTGCCAGGGTCACAAGAGATCAGGGCTCTTGTATGAGAACCAAGTTGTAACTGTATGCTGGGACTGTGAGATTTCCCTTTGTGAGCCGCACCCACAGCATGATGCCCCCACTCTATTTTAACAATGCACTTCTTCCCCAGGTGACAGTCCCTGGGATGTGCAACTTTGTCTGCACAAGGCAATGGAGGATCTCAAAGCACAGGAGTAAGACAGGAGCCAGAACAGTTGATCAGCATCCATTTCCCTTCTTCAACACTGTAGCAACTGTGTAACATGATACATGTCTGAGCCTCTTCCCTTGCATTTCCCCTACACTGAGCACCTTCTGCTTGTTTTTTTCTTTCTCATGTTGCTTTTGTCCAAATTGGAAGCTTCACATGGATGCCAGAAAGTTAACTTGCGCAGTGTAGCTTTCCCCCAAAAGCGTCTTGTGGTTCACCAACAAAACATTGCAATCAGGAAGGTCCTTCTTCCTCAGAAGTGATCACAATAGACTTTGGTTTGGAAATGAGGAGGCATTTTCAAGTTGTGACTCATGGCCACATTTCCCTTTCTACTCAGTACAGGCTCAGGCAGCAAAGACCGTATCTCACCTTGTGCTCCAGAGAATTGCTTTGGAAATTATGGTGGTGAAGTGAGTGAGACTGATCATATAAGAATGCAATCATACTGTAGGATTATTTTGTCATCTTGTCTGCCCCCTCTGACTCTTTCTTTTGAACAGTCACATAGGGTTTTCACAAAGCAATTTATAAACTCAATTACGGTTGTTATTACAAAAAGTTATATTGGGAACGTTTCATCAAAGGTTCTGCCATGGTCCATGGGCACAGTAGCCAAGCTGAATCAAGAGCTATGTTCTTCTTGGCTCACTGTTGTCAATGGTCAATGACACTTGATGACAGGATGTGTAGTAACCTGTAACTTACATCTAATTGATCTGGAAGGATATATGGCACATCTTTCTTCTCTTTTGGGCCTTCAGTTTGAGTAGGATATTAGAAAAAAAAAGTGTGAATAGAATTAACATTTTTATTACATATTTTAATGGGATGCAGCAATGGAATGAGCATTGTACCTTACAATAATTACATATTTTTTTTTAATAAGAAACAATAAATATCAAATGATCATGTGGAAGAATAAAGGAGTTAAACTGTCAACTGGACCCATCCCATAGGGAAGTCTGCTGCATCCCTGGGGCAAGGATAAGAGACATTACCAGGAAGCTCCCTAGGCTAGTAAAAGGATCCAATTATTATCCACTAGTGGTTGTTCAGGTCGGCAGTGATGAGGTAGCTGAGAGAGGTGCAAAGACAATCAAAAGGGACTTTAGAGAACTGGGGCAATTACTTGAAGGATCAGGAGCGCAGGTAGTGTTCTCCTCCATCCCATCAGTAGCCGGGAGACATACAGAAAGGAAGTCCCATCTCATTAACACGTGGCTCAGAGGCTGATGCCAGTGGTGGAGTTTTGGTTTTTTTTGATCATGGGGCAGTTTACATGGCACCGGGCCTGCTGGAGACAGATGGGGTTCACCTGTTGCAAAGGCGGAAAAGGATTCTGGCTCAGGAGTTAGCCGGCCTCACTGAGAGAGCTTTAAACTAGATATGAAGGGGGAAGGGGATAAAACCAGGCTTGCTAGGGATGAGCCTAGGGGAGTCATGCCTGTGTTGGAGATGAGACCCATAGATCAACTGAAGTGCATTTACACCAATGCACGCAGCATGCGCAATAAACAGGAGGAGCTGGAAGCCATTGCGTGCCAGGGAAACTATGATGTGGTCGCCATCACGGAAACATGGTGGGTTGACTCACAAAACTGGAGCGCTGTAATGGATGGCTACAAGCTCTTTAATAGGGACAGGCAAGGAAGGAGAGGTGGAGGGGTAGCCTTGTATGTTAGAGAGTGTTTTGACCGTCTAGAACACAACGACGGTAATGATAAGGTTGGGTGCTTATGGGTAAGGATTGGAGGGAAGGCCAATAAGGCAGACATCCAGGTGGGAGTCTGTTATAGACCACCCAGCCAGGATGAGGAGACAGATGAAGTACTCTACAAGCAGTTGGCTGAAGTCTCACAATCTCTAGCCCTTGTTCTCATGGGAGACTTCAACTTACCAGATATCTGCTGGAAATACAACACAGCAGAGAGAAAGCAGTCTCAGAGGTTCCTGGAATGTGTGGGAGATAACTTCCTGATGCAGCTTGTAAGCGAGCCAACCAGGGGGGGTGCCCCGCTGGACCTGCTGTTTATGAACAGAGAAGGCCTGGTGGGTGATGTGGTGGTTGGAGGCTGTCTTGGGCTCAGCGACCATGACATGATAGAGTCCTCGATTCTTGGAGAAGCAAGGAAGAGGGTCAGCAAAACCGCTACCCTGAACTTCAGAAGGGCAGACTTTGGATTGTTAAGGCATCTGGTTAACAGAGTTCCTTGGGAGGCAGTACTGAAGGGCAAAGGAGTCCAGGAAGGCTGGATGTTATTAAAGAAGGAAGTCTCAAAGGCACAGGAGCAGGCCGTCCCCATGTACCATAAGTCGAGCAGGTGGGGGAGAAGACCGGCTTGGCTGAATAGTGAGATTTGGCTGGAACTCAAGAAAAAAAGGAGAGCTTATTGCCTTTGGAAGAAGGGGCAGGTGACTCAGGAGGACTACAAGGATGTTGTGAGGTTATGCAGGGTAAAGATTAGGAAGGTGAAGGCCCAGGTGGAACTTAAACTGGCCACTACCATTAAAGATAACGAAAAATGTTTTTATAAATACATCAGTGACAAAAGGAGGGCCAGGGAGAATCTCCCTCCTTTGTTGGATGCGGAAAGTGACCTTGCCATGGAAGATGAGGAGAAGGCGGAGGTACTTAATGCTTTCTTTGCCTCAGTCTTTAATAGTCAGACTGGTCATCCTCGGGGTTGTCAAGCCCCTGTGCTGGGAGATGGAGAGAGTATGCAGAATTAAGTCCCAGTTGCTGAAGAGGTGGCAGTCACCGACCTGCTCCTTCACCTGGATGTTCACAAGTCTATTGGGCCAGATGGGATCCACCTGAGGATACTGAGGGAGCTGGCAGAGGAGCTCGCCAAGCCACTCTCCATCATTTATGAACAGTCTTGGTCAACTGGGGAGGTCCCAGATGACTGGAAATGAGCGAATGTGATGCCCCTCTACAAGAAGGGTCGGAAGGAGGATCCAGGGAACTACAGGCCTGTCAGCCTGACCTTGGTGCTGGGAAAGGTCATGGAGCAGATCATCTTGAATGCCAATAAGCAGCATGTGCAGGACAATCAGGGGACTGGGCTCAGCCAGCATGGGTTTATGAAAGGGAGGGCCTGCCTCACTAACCTGGTCTCCTTCTATGATAAGGTGACATGCTTAGTGGATGAGGGGAAGGCTGTAGACGTTGTCTACTTGGACTTTAGTAAGGCCTTTGACACTGTCTCCCACAGCATTCTCCTGGAGAAGTTGGCTGCTCACGGTTTGGACAAATGCACTCTGCGCTGTGTTAAAAACTGGCTGGATGGCCAAGCCCAGAGAGTGGTGGTGAATGGAGTCAAATCCAGTTGGCAGCCAGTCATGAGTGGTGTTCCCCAGGGCTCAGTGTTGGGGCCGGTCCTGTTCAATATCTTCACTGATGATCTGGATGAGGGGCTTGAGTGCACCCTCACTAAGTTTGCAGATGACACCAAGCTGGGTGGAAGTGTCGATCTGCTGGAGGGCAGGAAGGCCCTACAGAGGGACCTGGACAGGCTGGATCATTGGGCTGGGCCAATGGTATGAGATTCAACAAGGCCAAGTGCCGGGTCCTGCACTTGGGTCACAACAACCCCATGCAAAGCTACAGGCTTGGGGAGGAGTGGCTGGAGAGCTGCCTGGAGGAAAAGGACCTGGGGGTGTTGGTTGACAGCCAGCTGAACATGAGCCAGCAGTGTGCCCAGGTGGCCAAGAAGGCCAACAGCATTCTGGCTTGTATCAGGAATAGTGTGGCCAGCAGGAGTAGGGAAGTGATCATGCCCCTGTACTCGGCACTGGTGAGGCCGCACCTCGAGTACTGTGTTCAGTTTTGGGCCCCTCACTACAAGAAGGACATCAAGGTGCTGGAGTGTGTCCAAAGAAGGGCAACAAAGTTGGTGAAGGGTCTAGAGAACAAGTCTTATGAGGAGCGGCTGAGGGAGCTGGGTTTGTTTAGTCTGGAGAAGAAGAGGCTGAGGGGAGACCTTATTGCTCTCTACAACTACCTGAAAGGAGGTTATAGAGAGGCAGGGGTTGGTCTCTTCTCCCTAGTAACAAGCGAAAGGATGAAATGGCCTCAAGCTGTGCCACAGGAGGTTTTTGTTGGATATTGGGAAAAACTTCTTCACAGAAAGATTTGTCAAACATTGGAACAGGCTGCCCAGGAAGGTGGTTGAGTCTCCATCCCTGGAGGTATTTAAAAGAAGGGTAGACGTGGTGCTTGAGGATATGGTTTAGTGGTGGACTTGGCAGCAATAGGTTAGCAGTTGGACTTGATGATCTTAAGGGTCTTTTCCAACCTTAACGATTCTATGATTCTATGATTCTGTCTAGCCACTGGATGGCACAATTGCTCTATTTAACTATTGCAAAACTGGGCTGTTTTTTCTTCAGCTGCAACTGAATAAACAAATTAACCCAGATGCAAGGTAGTTATTTAGAGTGTAATAAACCAAATTAGAAAACCAAAGTCATACACCGAGTAGGAAGTGCAGTTTGTCATTGTTCAATTTATGATGTTCTGCAAATACTACTACTTTAATAGATCAACAAAAAACAACTATTTGAGCAATTGTCACAATACTGAGCTTTGCTTTCCTTCCTGTTTATGCAGCTCCACTGTCTTCAAATTAATGAAAAAAAGGAAAAAAGGTAAAAGGGCTAAAAATGTAGAAGTATAAATGTCTAACAGACTGAAATTAGGCTTCCTGATCAATTAGTTATTGTTTTAAAAATAAATTACAAATAATAGGTCTAAACATTGTTATTATGGAAGTGTCCCTAATTTCCTGGTTGAGTTTTTTGGAACCACATTGTCTGTTTTAAGGCCTCTGTTTCATGTTGTCAAGTGTACTGTAACTACTCGTTTTTTTTTTTCTTGCTGACATCTTTGGATCCACACCTTTATTCCTCCCTTGAGGAAAAGTTGGGAAGATTTCTGTAAGTCATAGTGCTGAAGGCTATGACGTATGATGTTTGCCTCCAGTGAGATATGTTACTAGTTATCTAAGTAGTAGTTCAAGAAAAAAAAACAGTCATATAAGGCTGACATTCAACCTTGGTAGTACAGTAATAATACACAGCAACAGCGGCAGCGTCGTTTTGATAGGACTTACTGACAGCATATTGCTCATATGGGACCTCTTCTCCCCAGCTCCGTTTTCAGCTGTGATTTTGACAGTCTTTTTCTTGGGGACATATGAACCCAGTGACAGCTGCAAAGTGGGTGGGCACTATTGTTTGCCCAAAACAACCACAGAAAAAACCTTAAGAACTGCTGATTTAACTTCTATTGTGGTTTTCTAAAAAACAAGGATAAAAAAAAAAGCAGGAGAATGAGAAATTTGCACGATCACATAATTTTTCAGTTGGCCGCTTGCCTTTAATAACTTCTGAAAGATGACAGTGGCCTATAGTTCTTAAATGCAGAAATTTATCCCAGGTTGGGGATACAAGACATGGAAACAGCAGTGTCCCCTTATCCTTCTGAAAGCTGGCTGTTTGTGGCCTGCACACCAGCCTGCCAATTGGTGCACGCATTGCTTCAACCAAATGAACAGGGACATGAGAGAGGGTGCTGGGGTTATCAGGGAAAGATGGGGAGGCTTCTGGTGGATGGAGAAGAACCAGACTTCATCGGATCCATGACTCATGCTTTTTAAACTTGTTTTAAAGTCTGAAAGGCACAATCAGATGCCTAGTTTCAGACGCACACCAAAAAAAGAGGAAATAAATAAGTAATGATACCCGTGAAGGCTGTAGAAGCACAAAGCCACGATGGAAAGGCTGAGAGTAGCTCCAAGGTTTGCATGTGGAAACAGTGGCATGTGGCCAGTTCCAAATCCCAGGGACGCCACTCTTGCAGCAAAGCAAATTCTTTAATAGGCATAATTCAAAAACAGAAGAATAAACAGTATTTGTATGAATAGCTGACCAATTCATGTGTGGAGGAGGGATCCCCTTGATAGGCAAAAGGAGTAGTACCCCTGAGACCTAAAACCACTGGATGAAACAAACAAAAAAAAAAAGCCTGTACTTAATATTACCAAAGACTCCTACACAAACCCGAGGCATAAGCATAAGGGAAGAGCTCGCTTTTCTGTAAGGAGTCCTGGCACACCACCAGTCTCTAGCGCATGTGTTGGCTCTCCTATAGAAAGCATATGAAGTAGGGATCCTAATTCTTTCTCCTCAGACTGTTCAAAATGCAGAAAAAGAGGCAAGAGGAGTATGACAGACTAACAGAGAGGGCAGCAGCTGACTTGTGTGGGCGCTGCTGCTGCTGAGCAGGGGGACCGTGGCAATGGGGTGCTGGTCATGGTGCCCAGATCCTGAGCTGGGGCTGGGATTCCCCTGTGGGCTCCTCCTGAGCTGGCCCTTGCTGGCCCCAGGTCCCTGGCACTGCTATGCTGCTTTCATCCCCCTCCTGGTTTATAAACCAACTGCTACAGAAAGTGGGGAGGAAAGCATGATGGTCAGAGAGGTACAACTGGTGGGGTTTTGTCTGGGTGGGTCCTATACCCAGCTCTCTACCCTCTTGCCCCTCCCCGCTGCTCCACACACACCTGTGCCCATCTGTGTGGTCCTACCCAAATGATGGAGAGTGAGTTCCCACCCTGTTGCTCTGGGGTGCCCATCAAATGTGCCCAAACCAATGCTCCTCCTGACCACAGCATCCTAAATGAATCATCCTGACTTGGATGGAAGTCTGGGGCAGGGACTGTCTTTTTGTCTGGGGCTAGTGTTGCCCATAGCACAACAGGTGAGTAACCAGGGTCTTGGCTGCTCCTGCAGTTTGACTAATAGCACCACTTTCATAGGAGTTAAGGGTTCATGTGGAGTTATTTGGACCTACTGAATCCACAGGCAAAATCAGCAGTTTTTCTGATGTCTCTGAAACTAAATCTTTGTGGATAAAAGCCTTCCATTCTGCACATGCAGTGCTTATTTCTCATAAAGGTTTTAAAGCAACTGTCAGGAGAATGGAGCCCGTGGAATAAATATACTGTAGGCCCTAATTTATTCTCAGAGCTTTACTGATGCCGCAGCCCACAAACAGCAACAGATCCCTTCGTGTGAATTAAAGTTTATATTAGATTACAACCATCTGTTTACAGTGCATAGCTTTGAGGCCTGATTCATCATGGCATAACTCCAGTTTTATAAACTGCGTTTAGAGTAACATTAGAATGATGCTTGGATGAATCCGGCTTTTTAAATGTTTTAATAGTTTGGTTTTTTTGTTAACTACCAGAGTTATTACCTGTTGAAAAAGTAACAGCTGAATGTAACCCTCATGGCCATGAGTCCACTAGAAGAAATGCACTGCAGGTCTCCTACTGCTGCCTAAGAAAAGGGCTGTGACTATGGACTAAGAATTGGAATATGTTACAAAATGGAAGTGTTGGGCAATAAATTTGGGATAGTTAATATTTTTTGTGGTGTGTTAATCTGTCACGCAATGACTTAAATATGTGGTAGCTTTGTGGGATGTAAATATGGCATCCATAATAGTTTATGAGTCCATCTGTACTGGCAAGCTGGTGTCTTTCATGTTTTGCTCTGAAGCCCATGTTCTTCTGGTCACCCAAACAGCACGTGTCCACCTGAAACAAGCCAAACAGCTTCCCAGGAGGGGCGACAGCCTTACTCTAGGCGCACAGCTGTTGCCTTTCCTGCAATGCCAAAATTACAGATCTGTGCTACACAGTTTACATGTGCACAACCCATACGTCCTGGGTGGAGGCACAGAGGGTTCTTCTGACACTGATGACAAAATAGTGCAAAGGAAACCAGTATGAGCTGCCCTAAAGGTGGTTACCTTCCTGGGTTGCAACACTGAGTTTCTTGTAAACCTGATGAAAGCACAGTGTTACTGACATAAGAGGTCTTGCCCTTGCAGACCGCGCCCAAGGAAGTATACATTGATCCATTAGCCAGGAATACTTGCAAAGAGACCAAGTTTTGTCAGAAGTAGCTGTTCCACTCATGCTTGAAAATGTGGGAAAATATAAGACAGTAAGGTGATGTCATGTGTTCCTATAAATATATAGACCATAAAGTAACTGAAAGCAGGTCTGGTTTATCTTAAGCATTGCAAAGTTAATTGCAACTCTATTTTTTGTTAGTTTCAATCCCTACAGGTATATACCATATTATATCTTACATTTTAAGGAAGATTAAATGAATATGCATTGGTTTAGAATTTATGTTAAAGAATGTTCTACCAGAGCTATAGAATTACATCCTTTACAAATCAAGCTAATAATGTATGTTTTTGGAAAATATTCAGTTTTGTCTTTATCTAGGACTTCTACCATTATCCTTGTTTGTTAAACAAGCTAAAAAGCAGTCTCAAAACATCAGAGAAGGCACAGAGGCAAAAGTTAAGTTAAACTCAAAGCTACTTTTCTTTAGTCTCATTCTTGACATTTTTATTACATCAAATGGGAAATTAACACCAGATTGAGGAATCTTTTTCTTTTTTTTTAAATATCAACATTACTGCAGTTTCACTTTGGACTGTCAATCAGTCAATTGTCTGAGAGGAAAAGAAAACCATTAATAAAAATATACATCTATCTAGTGTCTTCCTTTTTTTTCCCCTATGAAATCAATCTACCTTTTTGCTGTAGTATCAGAGTGCCTTCCTAAGGTTATTATGAGTGGCATTACAGTTTGACTTGTTTATAGAATCTGTTATATTCCTCTGTTTAATATTTAAAATAACTTGGAGCCTGCAATTTGATCCTGAAATGCAATAAAATATTTGACAGTGGATTAAGCTTTCTCATAATCATGCTTTTCCCTGCCAATCTCTATTTTTTTCATGAACTGTCAGTCAGCAGTTAAGGGCTTAAGTCTCTCCCTCAGTAATAACCATCCCTGCAGTTGTTTTCACCTCAAAAATTTATGTGAGGAGTTTTCCCCTTAGGATCCCAATTTAATAAGAAAAATGTTACTGCTGCATCCCAATAGTTTAGGCAATATTATGCCCAGAGGGGAAAAAACCAAACAAAAAAACCCCCAAAACATTTCTGTATGACTTTGAGCAACATAAATACCCATTTAATGGTTTGTATTGCATCAGTTCAAGGTTTTTGCATAGAAAAACTCAACTGCTTTTTCCTAGTCTGTTCAGTGCACGTCAATAATGACTTGTGGCCATACAACCCTGGGATACAATCTCCTAATATCTTAATAGGGTCCTGTCTGCTTTGTGCCTCAATGAGAAATCTCCAGGGAAAGTGAAGGTTTGGGAGGAGGTGGCCCTCGGTTCCCTGTCCCTGGCAGAGTAGTGGGGAGGATGCTGAGGAGACATGAACCAAGCACTTGCTGCCAGCGCTGAGGTGCCTTGCTCTCTGCTCAGATGCTGACTGTTAAAGCTGGCATGTCACTGATATTTCATCTGCTGGTGTTGCAATCTCTCTAGTTAAATTCTTGCAGCAATTCAGCCAGGAGAGCCTTTCTTTATAGCACTCTCCTCTCAAGTGCAGCAGTGTTAGGCTGTGTTAGGCAGCTGTGGTGTTTCAAGATGAACATGGCTGAGCTCAGCCCACGGAGACAGTCACGTCTTAGGACAAGCCTGACACAAGCTTCGTTGTTGTTATTCCACTGAAGACAGAACACGGCTTAACAGTAAGCTAATAAGAGTAAATTTTAACTTAGAGTTTGTAATTACACTTCAGGATCTTCTGGGCTGAAAATGTTGCAGTTGTAAATAAGATGTTGTTGTAGTATAAAAGCAGTCTGTGCTGCATTCCCTTCTGCACTGCAGAGCAGAGACACTTGCTTGTTGGGCCTGAGGGAAGTGATGAGATGCTCGAAGATGGGATACAGCATCTGTCCCCACTCACCAGCACTTCCCGGTGCACCTTGTGAAGGGCCACCTGAGTAAAGAATGGCCATGTGAGTGTGTAATCTCATCCCCTCCTCTCCCTGCCCTCTGCCTCCAAAGGCAAATCAGACCTGATTTCTCACCCACTGCAAACACTGAGGCAGCAGAAAAGGCCAGGACTAGTTCAGAACTGTCATGAGGTTCAATTTTCAAGTTTTTATAGTCATATATGAATAATTTTGCATAATCACTTATGCATATCTAGGAAAAGGGCATAGATATCAGCGGTGTATATTTTATAATATTTTATAATATTTTATCTTGTTAGCTCTACGGATGCAGTCTGTACCTGGCCTTGGATGCTCTAGTGAGAATAGATCTCATGCACATTCAAGGCTTTCCTTGGGAAAGTCATAGGAACTATCCTGTCTGTAGAGCCAGCCATGACAAGATAAGGCCTCAGCACATTTTTTCCTGTGTTGTTATTTTCTTATGCCGTGTGGGAGACTCCACTTCTGCCCAATGTTGACACTTTACAGAAAATGTTCTACTCTGGTATTCCGTGCTTTGCTGACGTACGGTGGATGTCAGTCTGTTGTGAAGTTTCTTGTACATGCGCGATATATCCCTTCTAAATTACCCATAAATTAACAGTGCCCTTCACAATATTTCTAAATTGCAGTGAACCAGGTTATGGTTTGTCACTTCGTGGACATGGATGATGTTACCCTGGTGTGATGGACAAACTTCAGCTTCATGTGGGAAAGGGGAAGATTGTGAGAAGGGACGCTTTCCACAGGAAATGTGAGAATGGATCACATGAGGAACATTTGGCACTTCTCTGACATCATATATATTGGACAAACTTTTCAAACCCAACTCATGAGTGGGAAGAGAGCATGAATTACGGAACAATTGCATAATATTTGGTCTAATATTGCTCTGTGACACTTTTGGCCTGAAGCCATCTTGTGAATTTGTATTTCTGATTACCTGTGGTCTTTCTCAAGAAATCTAACCAGATTTCAAAGATGTTCCCACTAAACTGAACTCTATAACTGTAGCAATAGGAATGACAACAGAACCTTTGGAAAGGAAAAAGATGAATACTGCAAGAAAAAAAAATGTAGGAAAAAAGCTTTTTAGGAGGCTACTGACCGTGGGCCAAACCGTGCCCTTAGCTATGTATATGCTATTCCCACTGAAGCTAAGGGGATTTCTATATGCCTCAGAGCAGAATATGGTCCCTTGCTTTAGATGGCAAAACTCTTCCATGGCCAGATGAGAAATACACATTCAAAAATCAACATATGCTATAAATTTCACTGTATTAAGTTTCTTTATATAGCTATGTCTTCCTGTCTGCTTTGTAAAGCAGTCTGAAAATCACAGTTTTTCCCTCCAAGCAGATTCTTAGTAAACCGCTTACCACTTTCATACAGCAAGGCTCTTGAAGTAAATGCAGGTAATACAGAAGGGAACAATGTCTTCTTCGGAGTTAACCAGGTTCCACATTTATCACAGTCTCACAGACCTATTTGAGTTGGAAGGGATCTTGCTGGGTCTCTAGTCCAACCTACTGCTCAAATGAGAGTCAACACTGCATCAGACTGGTTTGCTCAGGACTTTGTCCAGCTGGGTTTTGAAAACAGTGAACGACAGAGACCCCACAGCTTCTCCGAGCGACCTCTTCCAATGCTTAATTGCCCTCAGAATGAACATTTTTCCTTATATTCAGTCTCAGTCTCCTTTTTCAACTTATGTCCATTATCTTGCCATGGACCTTGGTGAAAAGGCTGGCTCCATCTTCTTGATAACCTCCCCATAGGTCCTGGCAGGCTGCTCTTTGGTGCCCCGAAGCCATCTCTCCTCCAGGCTGAACAAACCTAGCTCTCTTGGCCTCTTCTCTCTGGGCACGTGCTGCAACTTGCTGCAACCATCTTGGTGGCCCTCCACTGAGCTTGCTCAAGGTTCTCAATGTCTTTCTTGTACTGAGACCCCAAAAGCTGATGCAATATCTAGACGTGGTCTAATAAGTGCTAAGTAAAGGGGAACAATCGCTTCCATCATTCCACTTGCTACGCTTCTGTTAATACAGCTGAGGTTGCTGTTGTCTTGCTTTGGTGCCAGGGCTCCCCGCTGTCTCACATTCAGCTTGTGTTCACCAGGACTCCCAGATCCTTTCCAGCAGATGCTCCCCAACCAAGCAGACCCTGGCCTGGATTGGTGCAAGAGGTTAGTCTGTTCCAGGTGCAGGACTTGGCACAGGCTTTTGCTGAATTTCATGAGGCTCCTGTCAGCCCATTCCTCCAGCGTGTCAAGATGTCTACCTTAATCCAAATACTCACACCATGTGGAAAAGCCTTAGAGATTCATACTATGGAAACTATCTTAATAGATTTCCGCCGTGCTGAGTCTTACTTTCAGAGTTATCCCAGTAGTCTTGTTTTATAATTTTCCACTGCTTGGGATTCAACAAATGTAGGAATGTCTTTGGGCCTGTGCTGTGCCAGAAGTTGGAGGAATCTCTGCCAAGATTTTTAAGTTCAGAACTTTGGCCTTTGAACAAAGCCTAGGAGTGAAACAATGATTTCCCACCCCCAAAAGACCGGTTTTAAGGTGATAGTCACTATAGTAGATGACATAATAATCCTTGTTTTAACTGTTTTCAGATGCACCCTTTTTTCTGTCTCATTTTAATTTTTGTCTTAGAAACAATTCTTCCCATTGCCATAGCTGTGTCTAATTAAAAATTCAGCTTATTATTCAGAGAGCCTCACTTACAAAATGGTGTGGTTATCAGAGATATCATGTACAGCAGGACAGTTTAGGGCCCATATATAAAAACTTCATCTTCTTTGTGACTCAGGCGCAACCCCTTAACTGGGCCCCAAACCTTAAACCCCCTCAGATTTCTAGACCCTTTCTCTAAGATCTACCAAGTTTGAATCTAAGTGACCCACCCACAGATTAAGGTTAGTTTTTTTTTGTTTCCCCCCCTCCCCAAAAATACTTTTGCAGAAGTTCTGAAGATAGGAAAGGATAGATGCCAAAGGATGCAGAATCAATGCACAGGAAACCAGGCCTAGACACTGAAGAACCTGTGCTATGAAGCGTGGGGAATGGACAGAGAAATTTAGCCAGGACATAGCAGATTTGCTGAGCAATTGTTGTGATGTTATAGATACCTTCCCCATTGTGGGAAGTTGTGGACTGGCTAGTAGGCAGAAAAGCTAAAAAGAAGTAATAGGCTGAGCTAGGACCTAAAGAACTTAGTTCCATTACAGGAAAATTAACAGTATTGCAATCCTTTCAGTTGTAAATCTTGTAATCTCCTTAAATAAAATTTGTTTCCACATCCCTATTACAACTCTGCAGGTTATAGGACTAATTTAATATCACATTTAAGAAATTTTACCTTTTCAAGAATCCTCTGTATAGAGCCAAGGTGCTAATTAACCAATCAGGTAGCCAACCAAGCACATTCAAGGTCAGCAACCCAGTCTGGGAAGAGTTTGGAGCGGGATGAGTGGGAGGAGGCCAGCCAACCACAGGTATAAAGCCAGAGGCAAGGCAAGGATGCCTTCCTCTGTTAAGGCCAGCTCTAGCATGGAGTGAGTAGAAGTCTAGAAGTGGCTGGACAATATTTTTTGTTCTTGTAGAGAGATAGGAGCAGAAGAGGTTGGTGGCTTTCTGGGTTTTGTGCTATGGGAGGCAAAAGAGAGTGCTTTAGGAATTGTTCTGGCACCTATTTGAAAAGGCGAAAGGAAGGAAGAACACTAGAAGTACTTTTCTTGCAGGGAGAGAGGAAGATTTACATGAGTGCTTCCCCTGCGGGGAAACCAGCCAATGTGTGTATGGAAACCAGGGTAGGATAGCTGACCCAGAGGAAAGTGGGCTAATGGAGATGTTCACTAAGGACACACTGAGGTTGCTAAACAGTTTAGTCTTCAAAAAAGCAATTTACTTCTGCTGAAACGTAGGCTGACAGAGGAGATATCCAGGAATGTCACACTGGCAAGTGAAAGGAAACATGACTACAGTAACAGGTTTCTCTCAGCTGGGTTATATATATGTGCCCTCTCTTAATGTGAGTGCCCCTCTGGAATTAGGAAGTCCAGCAGAAAGGGAAGAGGGGGAGATGCTCTCATCCCGCAACCAAATGTACAGGGGTTTAGACATACAGAAAAACATACAATTTGCCTACTTAGTGCAAAGCTGATAAACCTCAGAGGCAGTGGGTTGCAGCTGAGGGTATTTGGGTGAGCATCAACCACATAAAGAAGAGAGAAGGTAGGACATTCTGGAGGCAAAGCTTTTCTGCTCTGAAAAAAAGCTGGAGACCAGGACTTTGGTAGGAACTTCCTCTGAAACATTCACTGTACCTTGAGCAGGACTGGAGAGAGAAGTAGAAAGGCAGACCTGTAATGCTAGGAGGGTGGTACCTGGAGGAGATTCTGCTTCACTAGGAATGGTGTTACTTGCAGACTAAGCAGACGCTATGAAGAAGAGCGAGAGATTCTGCTTGAATCAAAGGGGAACCAAACTGCTAGCATTTGTGTTCAAGATAGCTGTGAGTGATCAGCTTTCCTTCATACAGTGATTTCAGAGCTAAACATGGTAGGACAGTAATTCAGTATAAAACCCCTGTTAAGGAAAAAGACATGAAAATTCTGTATCAAATGAAGTAATACAAATGTTAGGAAGTGTTATAAAAGGAATAAGAAAAGACTCACATCAGTTTATCCCTATGTAAGTAGGTGGTTCATCTACGTTTTGAATCTTGAAAATAGCTCTACTCCCTCATCCCTAAGGGAAGAAAAGAGGATGCTAGTGATAGGAGAGGATCAGAAAAGGGCAACAAAGATGATCAAAGATAAGGAAAGGCTTTGGTATAAAGAATGACCATGTATGCTTGGACTCTGCAGTCTGGGAAAGGTGACTTGGGGAGATGTGACAAGTTCTACAGAAGAAAGTGGCTGGGGCTCAATACCCAGTCTGTTTGAATGCAGGAGCTATAGGCCACCAAGAAAAGTGCTGGATTCAAAACAAAAGGAAGCAGTTCTTCATGCAGCAGTTCTAACCTTGGTGGATTATGATTTTTTTTTAGTAAGTTCAATGGCATGTACTTGAAAGTGAGGGTTACTGATTAAACAAACTAATCAGATGTAGGAAATTCCCTAAGCTGAAAAATGATTGGAGGCTGGAGGAAACTCAGGGAAGTAATATACTCTTGGCGTGTGCTTATGCATCCCATGGCAGTACAACTCCACTGCTGGAGACAAGCTACACCGGGCTAGATGGACTCCAGGTCTGAAAAAGTCTGGCTATTTCAGTGGGGCACTGGTATAAAAAGTAAGGACTCTTGTCAGAACATGGTTCTGGTACTGCGAGAGCACTTGTCGCTTCTGTATCTCTAAGGTAAGGAAGGCACAGTGCTGCTCACCTTCTTTGTGAATACCGTAAATTAAATCCTGTTTTAATGTCTTGTAGGGAGACACCCTGGGGAAGGTAAGTACCTGAAAAATACCATTCTAAGGGACATCTCAAAAAGATTCTAATTAAAAAAAAAAATCTTCAAGCAAGTCCCTCATACAATAATCATTCGAATTAGCAAGATTTTGGATATGTTATACTGGTGATTTCAGGAGTAGCTGTGTATAAATTGACTATAAATTTTATATCCAATAAAACTGCAATAGCCCAGGTGTTGTAATCATAGCAAAATTATAACACTGTCTTCTTTGCCAAAGCTTGCTCAAGAATAACAGTTCCCTTATCTCTCTGGTTCAAAGGACATTGAAGACTTCACTTTGTTGGCAAGCTCCTGCACTGGCCTAGAGAAGCAGTAGTAACTGGGCACTGAGCAAGAAGAGAGTAAAACTTGGCAAGGTAAAAGCACTTGAATTCCATATGAACTAGGTCACCAAATGTATCAAATAGCTTAAATGATAGCAATTAGACTCAATTACACAATTTCCTTCGAGAGATTTCAAGTGATGTTGACAGCCATTTGTTTTCCTGGGTAGTTCAGGAATTTACAGTGAGTTGCATTATTTTCAGGTAGTTCAAATCCAAACTATTTTTCTTGTTGAGTGAAAAGGGGATAAATAGAAAATGTAAGAGTAGTCCGCAATAGTTGCTTTCATAAATTCTTTGTGATCACGAGGGTGCAAGGCAGCAGCCAAAAAAGATAAAAGGCAAAGACTGAAGGACATGAACATTGGGGAACACTTCAAGTTGTGGTTTCAACATGACAGCAGCCTAGTCATTACTGGAATATGTATAGGAACGTTTCAAGGAAGATCCTGCTATTCATGAGGAATTAGGGGAAGAATCCCGTTCTAAATACGTACAAAAAGGTATGTGAGACTATATCCGTATATATAGTACATGGATTTATATAGTTTGTTCTGACAGGCTATTTTAGCAACCACAAATGGACTTCTTGGTAAAGAAAAGTTAAGTTGGATGGAATATGTAGATACTCACACACAAAGATATACATGAAGAACTATTTACAAATAATAAAAATTGTCATCAGAATGGTGGTACTGGAAGGGAAATGTGGCTTTGGGTTCAGAAGCTGTGAGGGTATCATATTTAAAGGTTATAGCAGGAGAATCCCTGCAGGTATCTGAGGACTGGCTAGTTCACCAAGAAATAGCCCTGACTTCTTAACATTGGAAAGGAGCAGAGGAACGTGACTGCACCTGGCCAGGTTCAGAGATGCTCTGTTTAGCTTCACACTACAGACTTTAACTTGTTCCTGTCTGCCCAAAAAATAAGAAAGCTCTCCTCATCAGCTGTTTGCTGATGAAGCCCTCTGATTCAGTGTCTGCAATTTTCAAAGGCAGCACAGTGAGGAAAATTTTCTCTGATAGCCCAATTTAGATATGGAGAGATGCACCAGAAGCTGAGGAAGTTGGAACTATTTATTTTAGCTGTCTTTTTTTTTTTTTCCACAGGATCTTGGCTGCAGAACGATTCAAGGACAGAAGTCAAACCACAAGCTGTACACCTTAAACACTGCTCAAGACAACGATAATCTAGGTAGAGACCACCCTGAACTCTTTAAAATTCCTGCTTCATCTAAAGCAGAGTAAAGCGAAGGTGTATCTGAAAACTCTGTGGAAAACCCATTGACTGACATGTCCCCTGTCTCCTCAGCAGTTCAGCCATGTATCTTACAGTCTCAGTAATGCTTTCAGAATGGATGTGTTAAGGCTACGGTCAAAGGCTAATGAGTCAGAAGGGGTCTTGTGGGAGAGGCTGCTCCTGTGAGCAGTTTTGAGAGCAGAGCAATCCTACTCAGGAACAGGTCCTGGGCTCTCCAGATTGCTGAGGCATAAACAAGAGGCTTGGATGAGGCTTAGGGCCCCAAAAGGGGGACTCGGCAAGCTGTAAAGCTGAAATAAATACATCACATGCACTGATTTCAATAAGCATATGTGACATAACTTGGCAATATTAGGCTTTTGTGGTTAATCATTCAGTTTTATCAGCTGGCATACACATAATCTTTATTAAACAGTAACTGTCCTTCATGAATCATGCTGTTCAAGGCCAAGAAAATAATCAGAGGACATATTATGCTATGGGCTGAGTAGATGATAGAATAGTTTGCAAAAAGGAAGACACTGCTTTCTGCCACCCACCACTGTTTCCCTGGGATGAGGGGCAGGAGATTATGTTGGGGCCTCTTACTGCTAATAAATCAGACTGGCAGCCTATGTCTAGGTAACATGAATTCTGTACAGTCCAACCCACCTTGGACCATCCCAAGACTCCCAAGCAGAAGTTGAGTAGCCAGAAGCCCCTGCACCACCTTGACAGTACCTGTGCTCTAAACACAGCTTCAGACCATTTGGGTTTCTGTAAAACTAGACTTTTTATTTAATTCATACAATATGTTTAAACTGTTTGGTTTTAAACCCAGGGCAGCAGGAATGTATTTCCAAGGTTCTTGTCTTTGTTGTAGTCCTGAAAGCAGAAGAAACCACCTACTTTTCAGATTAATTCCTTGCTAGTTAAAAACAATCTGTTAACAAAGTTTTCATTCTTAATTCTAATTATTGCCTTTTGGTTGTCATCATGCATATTCAGATCTTCACTCAAACCAACTGTCCCTAAACCAACTGTTCTCCTCCCATCCTCTCTGTATATTGGATCAGACTCTGAACCTACCACAAAGGCAATCATGCAGGGAGAGAAATTCTGTAGTAGCGTGCACCTACATGACTGGTGTCAAAAAAGTGGCTGAAATCAGGATCTCTTTCCTCCTCCGGCTTTAGAGGCTGTAACTTAGGTTTCTTTCCTCTTTGGAGAGACTGAGCAGCAAGCCTTTTTCTTGTCAAGGGTATCTGCAACAAAACAGCAGTTGTGTTACTTTAGAGCCAAATTAGGATGCTGTTGTGACCTCACTGACAACTTTGTGGATGTGGATAAAGATTGGCTAAATGCAATGCCGCTAGTGTAAAAAACCCTATTAGTTGTTATCTGGACATTTTAAGGTATATAGGTGTGACATAATTGCTGGATTTCAGGACATAGGAAGAAAGAAAGACTTCATACAGATCACTTACCATCATTCCACAACATATAGGGTATGCAATACAGCTTGGTGCCAGGATCCCTCTCTATAGGGGACTTAAGTGTTAACACTAACCTTAGTTTCAAGATTACTATCAAATGGCAAAATGAAGCTCTATGTAGCTCAAGTTATATGCTTAAATTATATGTCTGAAATTCAGATCTAGGTTTATGTTTACTCTGAGTTAGTGACAACATTAGTGTTCCCTCAATAAAGAGCTTTCAAAGAAAATGTGTATTTCTCAGTTTGTAGGACTGGTTGCGTGTGCTTGCTGTGTGTGTCAGTGAGGGCTGATGACTCCTGTTTCTGTGAAAGGAACTTTCTCAGCCTCAATCTCATCAGGCATATATCGGGGTTAAGTTCCTTGCTTTGATGGAAGCAGCAACAATGACGAACAGATGGACCTTGTAATATTTACTTTTTTTTTCTAGTTTTGCTGTACACCTTCTCCCAGGTTTTCTATTGTATTGTTAAGTCCTGGACACTAAGTGACGTGATGACTGAGCATGTATCAGTTGTCACTTGATTCTAGCTCTCTCTCTCATCCCCAGAGTGAAAACTGCATCATGTTAGAAGCATGAACAGCTAGTTTTACCAGTGATGTCTGTCAGGTGTCTTAGTGCCACAGCTGTCTCTTATTGAGGCATCATGGTCTTACAGCACAAATTTTGAATGTTCTTGTACACAGCATGTCTGAAGTCCTTTTGATGAGAAATTTCGTGGCATTGTGCAAAGCAGACGCTATTACTGATTCTGCTCGAGAACAGAACATGTGTCACCTTCCCAGTCTAGTGATGTGTTTTCACCAGTACTCCTAAAGCAACCTAAGCCTGCAGCGAGTGGCATAGATGAGGCATTTGCAGAGAGATTTACCCATTCCTAGAAAACCAGCTCCTCTACCACCCAACAGAGCAAAGCAGAAGAAAGGCTATCGTAACCACCTATCAATCTATAGGTTATATTCCTACAAGAAGTATCTTCTTGTTCCTTGCAAAGCGCTAACACCTCCTGGTGCATTCATGTCTCATTTGGGTTGGGCAAGGTAAACCACTCGCACCTCCGAACTGCTAACTGCTGTCGTGTTCCTTCCCACGGTCTCGAAGTTCAACCTGAACGTGCATTCATCTGTTTGCCCACATCTGATAAATGCGATATTTTTGTATTCCATCTCTTCTGACACAGTATTATTCCACTTAAAAACAACTGTAATCATATGCTTCCCTTTGCAGACATTTGTGCACCTTAATGAAAGTGCTTTATATTTTTAAAAGGTGAGTACCTCTTCCATTAACTTACCACAGACATATTATATATTAAAAATATGAAAAATCTGTATGGATTAAATATTGATTTTATTTTTTAGAGAGCAAGTACAATGATGTTGCATTAAAATAATGCTATGTCATAGTCGTTACAGCTCTGATAGAAAAATAAACATCTCAATATACTACAGTGTCAACTCATTAATAAATACCAAAATAGACGTTAGTAGTCAACTGAAATTAAACAGCTATAAAAGTATACTATTTTAAATAATAAAATATTCAGTATATTTCCAGACAAACAAAAGTAGTGATTTAAAAGTATCATTTAAAATGTAAAATGAACAGTAAGAAGTTATAAATTTATTTTAAATTTCTTCCCTTACTAACATTCTCTATGCATAAAATCTAGACAAACATTATTTATCTGTATATACTTTTTTACAGAAGGTATTATATGTTAAATAGAAAGTTTAAAACTGTAGTATTATTAATAGCTGTCACACCATCGCTAAATAAGACACTTTAAAGTAGCTTTATTTTTTGAAGCAGTAGTAGGTAAAAGTGAAGAAGATGTTAGCACAGTGAAGTCATCCAACATTAATGCCTTTCCAAAAGAATCTTTCATCTTCCAAAATCTCCCTGCAAAATAAAACTGAAACAGCCCAAACACAATATAGGTATCAGGATGAAATGTTAGGATTTGGGTAGAAGCCATTATTTTAACAAATGCCAGACATTTTTATTTTTTTAAATATGTAGGTACCTTTTTTTTAAGATTGTGTGCAGAAAAGGAGACAAAGAGAACATGCAATCCAGAGCAGCATCTCTAAGGCTGAAGAATCTACTAATTTTAGTTCTTTTCTTTTTCTTCCTCCCCTCCCCTGCCAAGAAAGGCCAACCATTCTGAGCTGGCTTACACTCACTGAAACCCCACTGATTTGGCTGGCTATAGAAATGCATCCACGCTGGCTAATTTTAACCTTTATTGCCTCTCCATGAATTTCAATTCTCTGTAAGATCCATGAGATGTCTGTGCATCAAAGCAGTGTCAAGATCATAATTAAAAAGTAGTGTTCTTCTTAACTACTGCTCCATTTCTGCTTAGCAAATAAATCTTTCCCCTCTCCTGAAAATAGCCAGCCAGAACACTGGCACTACACTCACGGTCAGAGCAAAGCGTCACCCAGCACTGACTCAGCACGATGTGTCTATGAGAAGTGCCCTTTCCCAGCTACAGATTAGATTCCTTAAGGCTGGCTGGCGAAGATCCTGGGGCTGGTGGGAAGTCAATGAGCAGATGCCCCAAGGCTTCCCAGAAGCTTTAATGGAGGTCTGCACCATCGAGGTTTACAGTTCGTACTGGCACAGGCGGTCCCTTTCTCTATTACATGCAAGCATTTTTTGATGAGTAAAGATGTGAAAAGCCTGCAGTGCTGAGGGTAGTCTGTGGCCAAGCGCCTAGGACACAAACTGCACCACCTCTGCCAAGCCAGTCTACTTTGGAGGAGTGGAGAAGTGTGGTCTCAGAGCACCATCTCTGTAGGGATGCTATAGGATCATTCCCAACCTGGGAATTGTAGGATGCATTGCGCCTGCTGAGGATGCCACCCCTCTACAAGTCCCTGTGCAGGCAGCAGTACCCTTGCATCTCTCTGCCTTGGGCATCAATAGGCTTTACGGCTACTTTAGGACTAACAGTTGCTTGAAGCTGCTTCACACATTCGCTCCCACAGTTTGCAACACATGTACATTTAGGTATGCACACTAAGCAGGAAACAAATATTATATATGATCAGACTGGGAAAAGGATTTTTTTTCCACTGCAGTCTGAAAAATACTTTATATAGCAGGTTTCCATGACACCATAGAGAGGAAAAAATAAATCCAGTTGAAAATAATGGATAAAATGTAAACTATGCCTATACAAGCGTCCTTCCTTTTTAAGGTTCACTTTTAACATTCCTCGTGAACGTAAGGGAATTTCAGCTGGGCACAATGAAAATTCCTTGCATACCATGCGCACGTTTTGTGGATGCAACAGCTATTTTCCCACACACTTCTGCAGCAATGTTATTAACATAGTTATGGTGCTTGGAAGTAATCAATTCATAGTATTTCTTAATTTTAGAGTCTTCAGAAGAATCTGAAGTAAAATACATGCTTTTTAATTGCATAAACATGTATTTTCTGAAATGTTAGGCAAATAACCAGTTAAAGGTAAAAAAAGTGGGATTAGAATTTGAAAATTATACATATGGATTTTAACAGTAACAGTTCTGCTGTGAAAAGTCATGCTCTGTTTGTGGGAGCAAATCTAAAAGCAACTACCAAAACCAATGATTAGATGCAACAGTATCTGCCAATACATTTTTGGGTATAGGCATGCAGTAGAATTATTTAACTTTTTTTTCATTTTTTGAAGAAGCCTAGTATAAGAAGCTTTATTTAGGAAGTTTGGAACATTCTATTCGGAGGCTAGATTCTTTTCCCCCTATTTTTATGAGCATCTTTGACGCACAATACATTGAAAACTAATATGAACTAATTAAACTTTAATATCTCCCATATTAAGCGCTATAGGAAGCAGAGTTCTTCTGCAATTGCTGAGGAAATTCCTTGTGAATTACAGGCTGCTTTCTCATTTAAGGTCATGTGCTGAGGGAACACAGCTCCCTAAATAGTGAGGCTTTTGTTGGGCTATTCATCTCCTGCAGCAGCTCTTCTGAAAAACATGGTCAAAGGCACAGGGAAACAAGTACCAAGCAAAGCCAGAGTTTCTCATGGATAGATTCCATCCCTAGAAACAAAGCCTCCTCCCAAGGATCCTGCTCTGTATAAGCTCCCCATGGGCCTTCCAAAAGCTTTGACCTGTCACATTAGCAGCAGCTTATTCTTTTTCACTAGCCTCCTCCACAATGCAGCAAAACCATGAGGGAGATGCAAAAAAGCTTTTTTTTTTTTTTTTGCCTTTTTTTTTCTTCCTTAAAAAACCTATTTTTAAAATTTTTTTTTTTAACCTCAGGACAGCAAGCAGCTTACAGTGCAGTTTGTCCTGTGAGCCCGCTCTATTTGACCAAAGCATTTTAAACATTCAGGCAGGTGTCTGATAAAAGAAATACTGGCTGTGCCCCTTCGCATGCAGCACTGCAGAAGAAAAGTAGTAGCCATGTGATGTGTGTGGAAGACAGGTATTACAGCTCAAATTTTCTCCCACAAAGAACCCAGCTCCATTGTCCTCTACCCACATAATTTAACTCCCTCTAACAGTGAAAAATAATTTATAAAAAACCCAAACCATTAGCTATCACTTCAGTAAATGCTTTCAGGGACGTAATGGGAAATACATCTGAGGAATCTTTTTTGCTAAAAAAAAATATAAAAAAATAAATTATCACTCTGTTTAAAGAACATAATCACATAATTTGTTATACACTCAGATATTCTCTGCTGAGCTTTTAAATTTGTTTTGTTTTGTTAAGCGAAATAGATACCCAGAGACTGTGTTTCCTACTAGCTTAAAAATACTAATGAACTGTGACAAGGCAAACAGCAGATATATCTTTATTGATCTTTTATCTTAATCCCACTGAAACCAATGCTTTGGAATCTGTTAATTTGCATAGAAGGAAAATGGTTGTATGTGTTTTAAAAGAAAATGAAAGTTTAAGGTATACGTGATAGATTACAGAATTAATCTATAAGATAACAGAGCTATCACTAAAATCAGGGTCAGTATAAGGAAACACCCCTTTGTTTAAATGAGACACTTTTGCCTGTATGGTAGGAAGCTCAGGGACTACTTTGAAGACTGCTTTAGAAACCTTTAATAGTCCAGTTTACATTTTCTTTTTTAACCAAGCCCTAGAATCTAAAGCTTTTATGATAATTTAATGGAAAGCCCACAGTCTCTGTATTATTTTTCTCCATCCCTCACTTGATCCATGACCCTATAAATTAATTGTCAACACTCACAGAACACTTGTCATTTGTTCTGCATCCTGCCTTCCTTTCACATGTATACTCCTCAGACTTCAGTGGGAATTTGCAGAAGAAATACAGAATAGGAAATACAAATATATACTAATTTCTAAAAACTGCATGTAAAGAGTTCCTGCTTTGTTTCTGTAACTCTTATCCATAACCAGTACAGAACAATATTTAATTATCAGTAACTAATGCTGCTAAAATGATACACTGCATACTCTCTTCTGAGATGATTTTTTTTTTTACCAGCAAGATTTTAGTGCATTAGAGGTTGACGAGATTTTTGTAGGGTTTTGGCAGCATAACATTAGTAAATCAGACTGTTGGCTGACTCTTCCAACTAGCATATAACAACAACATGTCTTCTACCACTACAGGTGGGGTCAGGGGTGAGAAAATACTTCTGCTTGACCTTGTAGCTCAAATTCTGCTTTCGGATAAGCTCATATTGGTCCCGCTGTGTTTAGAAGAGTTTTGCCCATTTCTGAAGGCAGAATTTGATCCCACATTTATGAAGTCAATGAATGTGTTCTCTTGAGAAAAAGACTCCTGTTTTCCTCACCTTCTTCCAAATTGTAGGTGCTTTTCCGCGTCACACTGGACACATTTCTCAATGCACAGTCACAAAACCTGAAGTGGTTATGTAAGGATTCCTGAAATCTAATCCTGTCAACTAGTTTACAGTGGAAAAAAGAACATGGGTGTAAAATCAGACTTATGTCTGACATCATACAAAAAGAACAAAGCCCTTATTTGGCAAAACACTGACATGTAGCTAGCAAACCAAACACAGCTCTGCTGTAATTCATCTGATTGCAATGGAGTTGATGCTGCTGACTCCAAAGGTGAAGTCAGCCGGCAGTGATCATCACGTAGACTATGCTGTTGGACAGAGGAACTCTCTCATTTTCTGTAGCCACTCAGTTTCCAAATACCTTAAAATTCATATATGAACTTTTATGTTGAAACAAGTAGAAAAGGTAAAAATTACTCTTCATCAGATATAAATTATCTTTAAGTGACATCATAATGTATAAAAAACTATATTTATAAAATTTATCTCTGTGCTTGTGCACGCATGTGTGTGCATACACACACAACTATACATCCACACCAGTAACTAAGCACTCATTTAATCCAGTCATTTTTATTAAGTAAAAAGGAGAAGCTAAGAGGCTAAAGCAGACAAATCAGTGGAATTTAGTCAACTGAGAGAACTATAAAAGTACCGTTTACTCTATTTAAGAGCATTTGAATAGTTTTATCTATTGCTATAATATACAGCAATGTTAATAGTTCAGTCACAGCTTTTGTCCATTCCCACAGAGCACATCAGTACTAGCTACATGTAGAGTGAGATCAGTGCTTTGTCAGACCGGTTCATACCTACATTCTAGGCCATAACTAAATAAATTAGAATACGCTAAAGTGCTACATCAACACTAATGTTCCTGAACAGTAGTAACGCACATTTCTCTTTCAAAAATAAAAAAAAAAAAATACAGCAGCTATAGTTTCAAACATAGTCACATTACGTGAATATGCTTACATGTCACTTTGTTACAGTATTCAACAAAACACACGACACAAAACCATATAGCAACAGTCAAGATTCCGACACAGTACAAAAGGTAACTTTTTAAAAGTCGAGCATGATGAAAATAGACATTTGCAGAAAACACACTGTCTTCAGAATTCACACTTGAAAGTTTCATTTAATCGCAACTTGCTGGTGTCGATATTTATTTCCTCTGGTTTGTCACGTCTGTATGTTACTGTTCTTGTACAAACAGTAGGCAAAAACATCTTATCCTTGAAGGAGAAGATACAATTTTTATCAACAATTAGCTAACTTTCATGTGCAAGAAAAAGATTACTGAATATGATGGCTCTGAAATCAATTACCTTCTTTGTTGCAGATACTCTGTAATCAGCTGAAGATTTAACTTTATTGCTACTCCCCTGCAGAATTATCTGCCTGATGATAAGGACAACAAGCAACCCGATCAGAAAGGTAACTATAAAGATTATGGAAAAGACTCTAAAGTAGCTTCGTCCAGAGAAACATTCTGCAATGAAAGGAAAACACAAGTGTAAAGTCTAATGTATGGAATAGGCACATCCCTCAAACACAGTTGTATATACCACTGCATAGTAATGTTGCATAAATAAAAACATTAAACACAAGCCTGATAAAAGTTAAGGGAAAATAACTTTCAGGAAGTTAAGGGGAAAAGCCACCATATGCAAGCTTTTATAGTGGGGCATATCACGAAAGGCAATTCTGATTAAGATCCCCTGTAGGAAAAATGGTGAAACTATTATTCCTTTAATCTACAGAACTAAGATTCAGCTTCACTGTGTTGGCCACCACAAATTCTCTGTAAGCTGGTGAGCTGATAGCTGAAATAGGGAGGGTGAATAGTTAGAGATGTATGGGGCCAAGACAGTTTAATCTTCACAAGGTTACAGTGCAGATCATTGGCAAAATATGAAAGGAAATGTGGTTTCTTGAATCTTTGTCCAGTGCTCTTCTCACTGGTAAACCTCTCTCACACAGCAAGCTTTCCTTTAATGAATACTAAAGTTATGAGAAAAGTATTCAAAGTTAGTTTTTCTCATTGATGAACAACTGTAAGATAAGCAGACATACAAAAACGTGAAGTGACAAAAGCTAACCATTTACCTGCATTTTTGTTGCAGCATGGACTAAGCTTTATGAGACTTTATTAAAGAAACTTTTGTTTTTCCACAGCCCTCATAACTGTGCAGTTTTTTTACACTTGAATATTTAAACATTACTGAACGTGAGGTAAGCATTCTACTTCATTCTTCCTTGTTTCTGGTAATGTCAAATAATGTAACCATATCCAAACTAATAAAACATACAGAGGTCATACGTAACAGATTTCTATAAATATTTCTTTAAGCATTGCTCAGGCAGGATTCATTATTATTAGATGTGACTTCTCACAGAGCTGGGAAATCTGATTTAGCAACCCTTGCCATTCACATTTCCTGTTATTATTTATCTTTTACTTTCCCCGAAGCTGTGAGTGATTTTCCTCTTTTTCCTGCTTTCTTTGTTATTGTAACAATATGACATACTTTTGGAAGACATTGTAACGGTGATGGATTCAATCATTAATCCCAAGAGATTTTAATCTCATATTAAAATTACCTAGAAAATGTCACATACCTGAAGTTTGGTCAATATAATGCAGCAGGTAAGCGCAAGAGGTTGTGCACTGCTCAAGTTTAGCTTGAGATGCATTGTTAGAATGACGGCATTGAACACAATTCCTGTAAAATAAAACTGTGTCATTGCTCTCCCCTTAAAGAGATTGTATCAACAGGCTGACATATTGCTTGCACATAATGCTTTCCTGTTGTTAGTAAAAACATTGCGCCATTTATTTATTTTTTTTTGAAATGTGATGCCTCTCCCAGCATTTTATCCCTGTGATGCTTCTCAGAACCAACTAGTTAGAAGTCATAAATTAAAACATGTCTGCGGCTTCGAGTCATCTTCATCCGGCCCCTGCTCTCTGCATTTTGTGATGTGTGCTTTTAAGGGGGTGTAGCTAAGGGTCCAGCACCCTTTGTTCAGCTGTCAGCCTCTAGTTCAGTCCTAGCCTTTCCTATCTATCAATCTCATTGGGATACTTGCTGGCTCTGAAGGGAAGAGATAGGTGTAGGAAACACAGCTTTGTTAATAATTTTTTGGATGCTATGTTAAGACAAAGACACATAAGGTCCTGCTGCTGGGAAGTGCAGAAGGTGGGAGGCAGCGCAGTCTTGCCATCTTCACTTTATAGCCTTACAGAAGATGGACATCACAAGTGATCCTGAGAAAGCCCTCACTGAATTTTTAACGAAGGTATGCCATTTTCTGAATTTATTAAAGGCATGCATTTCACAATGACTTTGAACAAGAGTAAGCCAGCAAGGCTAACTGCATTTTATCCAGTGAAGTCTTGGCAGTCATCTTTTCAAACATGGCCCAGATTGTCTCTCCAGTATACTCAACAGATGAGCTATAATTCAAATGAGTGCGAATAAACAACAATTCTGTTTTGATGACAATACCCTTTTCAACTAAAGAGTGATCTCTCACCCTCTCAGCCACAGTGGGATGCAGAAGATTACACGTGCTGATGGGAAGGTGTAGAAGAGACACGCCTAAAGACAGGCCTTCACTGAGTCTTTACGCCAGCACCAGCCAGTGTGGCACTGACAGCTTGGTCTAGACTCTTTCCTCCTTAGGCTGCTCATTTCAACCTCCACACTGTCCCTTCCTTTACGTGAGTAAGGAAAAATGGCATGCTTTAAAACTAGCACAGCAAAGACTAAGCGGTTTAAAACTGAGTAACGGTGAATGTTGTTCTCTGGGTAAGACCAGCCCTGCTCTGCTGACCGATGGCAGCGGTAATGCGCAGGCACTGCTCTTGTTCCACACCACCTTTTTTCAGCTGAGAAGCACAAGGAATGTGCAAAAACAAAACTGGAGAATATTATTGGACTCGGTGACATTCAAGAGTAGGATCTACTGTCTGTTTTTAAAACTCCAAATTTATGGGCTTTATTTCCCATCCAGAATATTTCATATGAAGAACCATCTTTTAATAAATATATGAAGAAAAGGATACTCATAGGACACACCTCCTTTGACTTCAGAAAGCTGATGGTTGGACACAGACTGGTGAACACAGTTAAGGACATGCAATTCTCTTAATTGGCAGTGTGAACCTCTCAGCTACATAGAGGAAAGTATCAAGTATGATTTTTTTTCAATTTCCTGCTATATATCTAAGAAATATATCACACATATAGCCAAACAGAAATATTTCTCCTTGTTTCAACACTACAGAGTTAAAAAGTCAAGTCTAGCACAAGAAACGTACCAGTTTTCTTCACAGGCTTTGTTACAAGTTGGGCAATATTCACACAAACGGCCAAAGCTTCTTGGATCTGTGCACTCACACTTTCCACATACACATTCTCCTCTTCCACTGCAAATCTGGCCCTTTGAATTCAGGCAGTGCTTTGCTGATTGTAACGAGCACTGGCAACGGTCACCTTCCCAGCCAGCAAAGCATTTGCATTTACCAGCTTCACATTCACCATTACCTACAACATCAGATAGCCTTGAGTCATGTGCTTTTATGAAAACATAGAAAGACAATTTTTGTACGCATGCATTTGTATTGCTGGTGCTTTACATTAAACAGAGCTAATTTAGGCCTTGGCTTGCTAATTAGTTTTTAAGTTAACAATTTGGGCTGCAATTACCAGCATGACAGATATTTATGGCTGCTTTTTGTTATTAAGTTGAGCAAAAGCTGCTACCTTGATGTCATCCTAAATCGTTTACTAGAATTTTCCCTGTTGCCTTGGACCAAAGCAGCAGGGATGAAAAATTACACAACGACCAAGAAAACAGTCTTCAGGCAAACTAAACAAACTTCTCTTCAGCCAGAAAGCATTCAATTCAAATAAACAACAAGATTCAGTGGAGGAAGGACTATCAAGTTCATGTGCACATGCCAGGTTGCTTTTTTTTCTTTTCTTTTCAGAAGCACACATGACAGCACTGCTTTTCTGCCCTTCTAAAGGACAGATGACTGAGCTGGACAGGTGGGTATGCTATGCTTATGAACTGTAGGTTGTTTAATAAGAGCTTAAAACACAGAGCTTCAAGGATTCAAAGGCTACGAAGAACTTCTGGTGGCCTTTACAATTTCCCAGGCAAAGCAGTGGGAGTTTTAGGGCAAAGTCCATATTTTCCATGTTGTAGCACATTTAGGGAGGTGTACACCTGATGTGTTGATAAAGTTTGGCCACATTTTTACAGTGTGTAAGAACACCTTTAGGAAATACAGAAATAGAGAGCACATAAAGCACAGGCAGGTCTAGCAAATCTCATCAGGTCTCCTCAACTATGCCTTGGCAGTACCTAAGTTTCACACACGTTGTGATGGCCCTTCTTGTGCTCCAGGGACCCACAGAGCAGCGGCAGGGAGACAGTCACATCTAACAGATGGGGTCCCCTAAATGGGAGTGAGGCCGAGGTACAGGCTGCCTCTTTTTTTGCCGTGTCTGGGGAAAACGGGTGGGGGAAGGGGATCATAGGACGTCTCAGAGCAAGGCACACGAAGAGGCACACTGCTCAGCCATAGCCCCTGGCAGCAGGTTCCCTTTGTGGACTCCATCACAGGTGAGTCTCCAACACCTCTTAGATGAAGAATTCCCTGTGTCCTCTGCCAAGGAGGGCATGACTTCTCAGGCTTTAGGAGCTTATAAGTTTGAAAGGCCTGCTTATGGTTAAGAAATAGTAAATTTGCGAAGTTGGTTGGTGGGAAAGAAGAGTGGGAAGATGAACCTTAATTTTGTGTTGCAATGAAGTATTTAAAGGATTAGGTAACATTATAAATCTTCATTTTATGTAAAGTTCACAGTCATCAGCAGAGCAAAACCCAAATAAATCTACTAAAGTCCACAGTATTACTCTAAATTTATCCAACGGTGGTTGAAAAAATTGGTCCCTCAATTCACTCATTGGTGAGTATACAGTGAAATGAAAGGACGCAGGACAGAAGTATAGATTTTAAAATATTTAATTACTTCTGAGGGGAACAAAATATTCTGGTAGAGAAACAGTAATGATACTGACTCAAACCCCTTTTTCCTTCATAAGTCTATCTTAAAAATACATGTTTTGTATTTTGTTTACATGCAATTTTCATTTGCATGCTTTCTTTAAAAATCATAAAGATGTTCACAAAAAGAATAAGAATTTCTAACAACTCTCCCTGTTTATGTTTCACTTATACTCTCCTTTCTGGAGCAGGTGTTCTGAACAGCTTTAGCATATATAGCAGTATTCGGAATCAACTGTCACTGTATCTCTCACAAGACTGATTTACGGTGTCAGAAAATCAGAACCTCATCTGAAAGTTATGATTACTTCTAATCTCTTAGTATCTTATATTCCCATTGGATTGAAATGTACCAACTTACTTCCTGGAATAATTTTACTGTTTTATCCAAGATATCAGTATCATTACTTCTGAAGAAGTTTGAGATTTAAATCTTAAAATAGCTAAACTTAGAAAAAACTCAATAAATCCCCTAAAAAGCGGCGCTGAAGTTTTGAAGACAGTGCACACCTTTGTGGTGAAGAAAGCCCTGGAGCACAAATTCCTACCAGGCTGTTAAGACGTTTCACACACTAACTCTGCACACACAATTCTTGTACTTGACAGCCTGATATCATTCAGCTGCACCACGTATATAAGCTTCAGAAAACAAAACAAAACCAAACCAGACCAAAATACTGACATAAACTCTGCAGCTTACCAGAACATAAGTTTCCCTGGTGATATGGGCAGGAAAAATCATCCATTTCACAGTACTTGCCATACACCTTGCCTAGCTTGTTTTTGTAGCAGAAACATTTTCCATCTATGCAATTTCCTTGACCACTGCAGATGGGCTGGTCCTGGTGTCGTCTGCACCTCTCAGAAGGAAGTGTATCTCTATTAGAGCTACAGTTATTGTCACTGCAATGGGACTGTTTGCCATCAGAAAAAGTTTCATCAGCCCATACTCTGTTGTGCCTTGCACTGTCTCCATACTGAGAGGCACAGCTTTTCTGCACATTAACGATGGTGGTTTCATTGAAACCAATAGGCTTAAGTATTGCATATCTTCTTCCTCCAGTTGTATCACATCCTTTCATTGTAACTGATACATTGAAAAGTACCTAAGAAGGAATAAAGACAGATCTTACATCATCACTATTTCCTATAAATGGCTTAAAAATTTTAACATATAAATAAAACAGCATCTTACATAGGTACGAATGTGCAATAGCTAGTAACAAAATACACAGTGGTCCTCTGTCAAAAATGATATATTAGTAATTTGTCACAAATACAGTTAAAACCCTAACATTAGAAGATTGACAGCAGTCTACTTTTCATGTGAAGAAAGCATAGTTCCAGATGACAAGTTGAATACAAGTTAAATAGATATAGAATTACCATCATCATCTTCCTGATCTTATTTAATGTGTACATTTTTGTGGATACTATAGAAATACTCAGACAAGAATTGGGACTGGATTGCAATACACAACAGAAAGAGATACTTTTCATAAAAAGAACCTATAATGAATGTTCATGCTGTAGAAATGGCCTGTGTGAATAGAAACCACGCAGGTTTTCTGGATGGCCCTTTCTATTCCTACTAAAGCACAGAAGTGGCTCACACCTTAGCAGCAGCTTATTTTTGCCATTCCTACAGTACGAATGGAGCAAGAGTCTTGCTGTGGCCCTGGGCAAACTAAATGTTGCTTTGGGGTGGACCCAATGCCTATCTCTTGACCACATATGGCCATCACCACGATGCCCCAGGACCTTACCCTGGTAGCACCTGCTACAGCAGCAGCCCCTGTGGTTTTTCAGAGTCCTTGCACAGGACCCCAGATCCTCTTGGTGCTAGGTGACTGCCATAGAGTTTTAATCACTACCAAAACTCTTTGACAGCTCTGACATCTGTGATACTTCCGCTGGATAGCAATCTTGTATTTCACAATTGGTTGGTGGTTTTTTTTTTTTGTCTGGTAGGCTTCTGACAGGGTATTCTCACTAAGGCTATTGAGCCTGCTGACAGAAAACAACTCTTCCTTGCCTCCTCACAGAGAAAATATAATCAAGAGGAAAAGGCAAGAAAGGAGCCCAACAGAAGCAGATGCTTTCAGTTTACCACCAAAGAACAAAGATTTCCAAATAAAAAAAAAAAGAGAAAACCTAAGAAACTCATTACATATGAAGTTGAAACTACCCACAAAGACTAAGACCATTCATTTCTCATTGCTGTCTCCCCCTCCCGCTGCACCCCCACATGAGAACAGCCAAGCCCTTGGGGACAATAGTGGCTTTGTGGCAAGCAGGGCTGCGGCTGCCTACACGGCTGCCTACACGGACAACAGGAGAAGAATGCTGTGCAGATGCATGCGCTTCTTAATGTCGTATTGAGGGGCCACACAGGCTTTGTCTCGCCCTTTGCTTTTCTTCTTCTTCTTTCTTAAATGCACCACTACACACATAACCCCTCAGTTGCCTACACTCTCCATGCATGAGACGACTTCTCTTCAGTTCCAGGGCAAAAGTGTGGCTAGGCACTAATTAATTCATACGGCAGGTGCGTATCACATGGGGAGGACAGGCTGCAGCTAGAGAATGTGCTTTTTATTCATCACAGAGCCCTGCTAGAAAACATCATCTTCATGTACAACACATTACTGGAGGAATGGCAAGGAGATGGGAGGGAAGGGCAAATCATGTCTTGCGTACGAGTTGTGAAATCTGATGGTTCTGAACAAAGCTGCAGAAAGTTTAAACGTATTGTGAATAAAAAATTACAACACTGTGAACACTGACACTTGCTAATAGCCAAAGTTAGTTTTGTACCTTGATGAGGCCATAGGATTCCTTCAGAATATAATACACTTTGTGTTTTGGTAAGAAAAGGAAGGAAGAAGGATTAGACAATGAAAGGAATGTGAGAATTAAGGAAAAGCATTTTGTCTGTAAACAAATACTGAAAGGAGGATTTACAGTTAAAATGATCTCTTGAGGGTGGCTCATTTTCAACAGCAGTAGATGTTTAGGACCACATGCAATCTTTTACAATCAAGTGGCTTGGCTTTTTATTAAAAAGAAACAGATATAAATATTTTTCTTTTCATTAAACAGAACGAATTCCAGCCCTATTTCTTATGACATGCACAGGGAGCAACACTGGAAAAGAGATGAGTTAAGAAGAAAAACATAGCAAATCTTCCTTAAACTGTAGAAGCTAATCAGCAGCAAGTCATGCAGACAAAATTCGGAAGAGGATAAAATACATCCATATGAATGTATTTAAAATCCACACATTTAATCCACTGATTTGTTTTGCTATTTCTACACACAGACACAAGTAAAATCACACCAGCTGAGATGTATGTACATGTCAAGAGGGAAAGAACTCCTTGACCTTGCTCTCCAGAAACACAGACCTCTTCCTGGCAAACTAAATGAATTACTCTGCTAGTCCAAGCAATTAAATAAATATATCAAGGCACAGAGAAGTTGTTCTGGGAAGAAAACCATGTTCTTTATATTAGCCAGACATCTTCCCCCACATTTTCATGGTGCATGATGCTCCAATTTTACAATCTGTTTCATTCAGTAGGTGGCACAGATCCAAATGGGAATAAATAATTTTATTAATTTGATGTATAAAATAAGCTAATCATCCACAACCCTGAGTGTGCATGAAGACTACTAGAGCAAGGAGAGGGAAAGGTGGTGTCTCGTACAGACCCAGGGAACACAAATTCTAGTGATTCTTTTTCACTGGGTGGTTATTTTTCAACCTCTTTATGCACAGATTTCAGCACAATGAACATAGCCATTGTGCCCAGTAGAGGACAAAGGAGGAGAGTTCTAATGGACATTAGCTTTCAGGAAAAGCTTTGAGCCTTAGTTCCATGAGATTAGTGAGAATTAAAATAAGATTCAGGAAAAATAAAACCAGAGAATAATAGAGAGTCTGTGATCATTAATCACATAAATCCATTTTAAGTTTAAGTAAATCCCTAGAGGATTTCACACCATTGAAACCCAACCAAACAGAAAAATAAGTATTCCAGTTCCTTGAAGAACAAGAACTGTCAACATACTTCTTCATTGTACCCCACATTTTTACATCCTTCCATGCCAGTTTTTTTACTTCCATCAGGACAGATTGCAGTGATATTGAAATGAAGACCTTGGATCTGATTATCCACTTGAATTTTCACTTCCGAGATTAGTTTCTGAAACCAGAAAAGAAGTTTTAGTTGCATTGCATCTCAACATATGATGTGCATTAGTGACTAACACCAAGTACGGCTACTATGTCTGACGAAAAATGAAGAAAGCTTGTCTGTGTGAATAAAGGAATGAATTAAAGCATTGTTTCCCACATAAAGACCCGATTACATTCCAAATATATGCAACCAGTGAACTGGTAATTCTGATAAAGAGGATTACGTTTTCCAGATAAAAATGTTTTCAGCTTTTCAAAAATGGTTTTGAGACTGTATTTTTGTCAATTTGAAAATCTATTCTAACAACCGCGCGCAACAAAAACTGCTTACTGTTTGAGAAACTTCACTGCCTTTTAGCCACACATTTAAAATAAAACAGTACATATATATACAGCTATTGTTATCCAGCAGAAAAGGTTCCTAATTGACTTGACACTTTATATACTTCTGATATTTTGCATCTGTGTCAGAAAAGTTTTCTCTGAACAAACCTTAGGGTGATCTGAAGGCCACTGGGATTATTCTTACTGATTTGTTTGGGTCAGCTAGGACCATATAAGTGAACAACTGGTTGACTCCCAATAGAGCTTTTTACAATATGAAATAATGAAAAAGCCAGCTACTAGTATTTGCTGCAGGCTCTAAAATCCTATTTCCTCCAAGAAGGAATATTGCTTTTTGACCTTTTAAAAATTTACTGAAGCTCTGTACAAACCTATGAGATGAAAACTGCACAAAGAGATCATTAAAATTCCTGGCATATTAGTATTAAAAAAATTAGTTTAGTGCGATATTTTTACTGCTACAAATGGAAATCTAATTACATGAATCCGAACACATGTTTATCTTAGTAACTTTTTGAAATTCAGTGACTCATATCTGGCTTTTTAGCCAGGGATTTTCAGCCAGGGTTTTCCACAACTAAGCCTAAGGTTTCCCTGCCTAGAACAAGAGTGCAAGAGGCCCACTGTCATCAACCATCAACACTAAATTTATTTTCTTATCTAAGTACTTTTGCTTTCAAGAAAGCAAAACATTCAAGCTCTGTTCACTGTGTGTTTGTATATTACAAGCCCCTAAAACTATGATAAAAATCTCAAAGTATCAACTCCAATGTAGTTTAGGATGGTAAGGAAGATACTATCTGAAAAATGAAAATAAGGCAAGAGCAAACTGGGGGTGGCTGGAGCAGGAAAGTCCCACAGAATCTTCCATTGAACTAAATTATTATTTTGTAAATTTTTGTTTCCTCTCCTTGAATGTTTGCCATTCACCGTGCTCTAAAAACCGGGATACAATTTAGGATAGACAGTGTAAAAGTGGCATAAAAAAGGACTATGATTTTCAAAACTTTTTGCCAGCAATTTCCTGCAAACCTCCATATTAAAAATTAGATTTCTTCATTTTATAAGAGAAAGTACAATATGAATGAGAACTTCTCTGCACTTAGATTACACCTAACCTCCTCTACTTTTGAATGTCTGCCTTCTGCACAATGTTTCCAAAATGAAAGTGAAAAAAAATGTGCACAAACCCACCCTACTGACTACGAACAGACATGGGAATTGGCTCTTTGTTAGAGCCAATCTGCTGAAAGCAAATAGCCCGATTTAGACGGTTAACCTAGTACAATGGATATTTTCAGTCTCCCATGTCCAACTAATTAAAAATAATGATATATGTGATATATGTTGATACCTTGCATATAGCTTTGTAATAGATTTTTCAACTTTCGGAACTTGCATGTCTGTGTAACTTGCACACCTCAACAGCATTCAACCATCTTGTTCATTCTGATGCTGCTCTGTGGGCTCCTTGTGCTCTAGTACATCAAATCTATACTACTTGGCTTCATTTTCAAAGCTGTTTATGCCCCCTCTTACCAGAATACCTTTCGTTCATTATCAAGATGCCAGTTTCCACTTTCAAGCTGCCATTCCCTGTTCATCATTTGTGGAAAATGACTTTATGCTCTTTCCCATGCTAGTACTTTCTCTTTCCCATACTATTACTTTCAGTCAAGAACTCCAGGCAAGAGTTCACAAAGCCATTTCCATTGTTCTCTCTGAAATCCCTATCAAAACTCTTCTTCACTGCCAGGCCTGAAACCCCATAGTCATTACACTGCTTTGCACAGTGTAAATCCTGCCTTCCACAATATCTACTGCTGTCAAACTACCTCCTTGTAAATTCCCACCTCTTGTCTATTTTCTCAGAATTATGCTGTAAAACCCTCTAGATACTGTAGTATCTTTTTGCTCTGAATTTACATGGTGCCTAGACAGTGGTATCTGGTCTGGAACTAAAGACCTGAGATGCCAATATTCAAATAAGCCAGACATTTCGTTCGAAGTTACCTGGTAACAGGTGCAGAGAATCAAACAGCATATTTAGAAGCATCCTTAGAAAATAATAATTGCTAGCTCTTGGCTTTGAGATCCCAATAGCCTGGGAATTTGACAGCTGTCATGGGATAGTGTCACCAACCTGGATATTCGGAAAACCAGGGAATTTATCCTAGTGGACTTTAGATAGAAGTCAAGATCCTGGAGATTCCAACTTTAGGCTATGAAAGGTGAAAAATCCCGGTACATATATAGCATACAACATTGTCACTCTTATCGTACCTGATAGGCTTCCACCACCAAATCATTGAGATTTGCTGCTTGTGATTCTATCTGTCTTGCAACAGTACCAGGCAATAGAGGTAACAGATCCTATGAAAAATACAATCATTTATGCACATTTTAAATTTTAAATACAAATATTGTGCTTTCAAAATTGGAAAAAGAAATCAGGTTTCTAACCTACTTTATACCAATGGAACTGGCTTCCTTGAACAGCAAAAATAACATTGATGTTATTGTCAATCAGTTTTTCAGAGAGCTGCCCAAGAGATGGATGCTCCTGCAAAATACAACAGAAAAGAGAAGACTGCAGATTAGAAGGGATAAACATTATATTTCACGGATGACACAATACAGGATTCCAAAACCACCCAATCCTTATTTCTAAATGTACAAAGAAACGCTAGGCCTACATCCAAAACAAGGTGGGACCAAACAAATAAACAGATCATGACAAAAGATATCACCAGGACATCAGCCAGACTGTGACACACTTATCTGTTACCAACTATGCAGGGGTGCTGCAATGTGGGAGGACTAACTCATACAGTACTCTTTTGTTGGTTTAAGTCTGATGCTTAAGAAATAGGGATGTGATGTTGTCCATGGTCTGTCTAGAAAAATAACAAGATTCCTGAGTATGATAGGTGGATTCTTGTGCAAAAGTCAGGGAGAAAGTACAACATGAGGGCACTGAGATGAGGTGTGCTTTTGGGAACAACAAGGAGAGTAATTGAAAGTTTGTTTCTCAGAAATGTATTTTGGCACCAGGGGTCAGACACATCAGCTAAATGCAGTCACTGGGCCGGGTTGTAGCAATGCCAGTATTCTGTGTGGATCTTCCTTACAGCTGACAGCTTTCTCCTTCTCTGTATGTCCAAGACCTGCCTTAGGAGTGATGCCTCCAGTCCTCACCGTGATGACCTGCTATATTTTCTTAACCATGCTTGTGCTTGAAGAAGGTGGCATGAGTTTCATGTCTCTCCCCAGTAATGACATCGCTCTGTTTGGTGAAGTACTGATTGTGGCATGTCCTGTGACAGTGACATGTCCTTCTACACTTCTCATTGAGAGACCTGACATGGATTCAAGAACAAGAGGTGCATTGCTATGCCTTCATCCAAGATCTGGGGAAGCACAAGGGCGTCTGTGTGGTCCCAGTGGGCTTTGCATACCTGGGCTATGTGAGACCCCTCCAGCTCCAGTACTCTGAAACAAACTGTATCTGAAAGTCACTGCTTATTTACCATACATTTGTGACTATTTCTCAAGAAGTAAATTCATGACTAACATTTAAAATCCATGACTAACCACAGGGAAGTGACTGGGGCCTTGGCCTGTTTCCCCTTAGAAAGATTTAATCTGGACACCTCCACTAATGTCAGGTCCTTCAACCTCTTTCTCCCATACACTTCTGCTGCCTTTCTCTTTCTGAAATTTTCACCATCTGCCCCACATTGTCTCTTGCACAAACACACTCTGTTCCCCTGTCCAATTCATTTCTCCTCAGAGTGCCACTTGTTACACAAGGCACCCTGCAAGACAACTGCTCTCGTAACAGTAATCTGAATTGCCAAGACAGCTGAGAAGAAGTTATGCAAGGGGGCAAAATCCGTTTTCCATCATACTGCACCATTATAAAGAGCCTCGTATAGAAAGAACAAAGGAGTTTCTTGCCTCAGTTTGACCTTAGCCAGGATCCACGCCTCTCTCAACTTTTCTACCCTTTGGTAAGAGATTATATTCTTTAAGATAAGTGATGAAAGGTAGCAACAACCAGGCCTTCTTACAGCTACAGCTGGGGAGTTTGGCATACGTGAGGGTCCAGGGAGCATGCATTCCCACCACACAGAAGTTGTGGGTGACCTGCAGCAGCAGTAGCTTTGTTGCCATTCCCAATAGCCTGCAACACAGTACTTCAGCATGCTGCCTTCTCCATGACCACAGACTGCAGTGGTGGGGCCTTCATTGTGCTGCACAACCCTACAGGCCACATGCAACTCTCTGGCAGAACACAGACACTCTGAGTGGTCCCAGGACACAGGCGAGTGAAGCCAGATGTTCTGCAAATACCTCCTGCACTATAAATGCGTGAAGGACGGGGCAGTGTTGAGGGATCAAATACATCAGTCTTCCTGCTTAACACATGACCCTAGACATGTCTGAATTCCAACAAAATGGCCCTTCAACATCTCTGCAACTAATGGCAAAACTCTGGGATCAGTGGTATCAGGAATGTGTTTCCAAGCCCTCATGAAACAAAAACTTATGCAGATGGAGCTTACTGAAGTAAAGAGAAGACATGCATAGACGTGCAAGTCTTGCAGGGACCAGATCTCCAAAGTATACTCGTCAGCTCTAACTCACTAGAGTGTCCAGCTTGGTTAGTAGTGCATTAAAGTCTCACTTCAGATTAGAACGAAAAATTTTCTTTTTATTAGAAGAGACCTAAAAAAAAAAGCATCAACAGAGCCACACTATCTTTTTCATTTTAAGCATGTAAAGAGATGACATAAGGAACTGTTGCTAACTCATGAAGCCTCATTTTACTTGCTGTATTTTTGTATTTCTGTGTTATCTCTTTCCACTACTGCTGGATGTACTTTCATTTTAGAACATCTTTCTTATTCCAATTACATAACTAATTTTATTATTTTAACCTACTGTGTTAAGCTGAGAAGATGATAACTAATACAGATGTTAAGTATTTCAGAGAGTTAACCAAGCACGTATCTAATTAAAATAGACTAGATTTCTTTCCTGTCTTACACTTTTTTCCTGACTGCTGCGTGACTCCTTAGCAAAAGTTAGGAAGAAACAGGCAGAAGAGTGACTAACTGGAAACACTTCTGATATAAAGGTTAAGCTTATGCAAATAAATAAAGCAAAGTCCTCTTAATTGGCACAAGGAGGAAATAATATGCCAAAATGCAATCTTCTCAAGACTACCTGAAGCTAAGAATCAAAGTAGGAAAACAATGTGATTACAGATGGCTCTTTAATTTAGCATGGCACAACAAAATTGCACTGATAAAGAAAAAAGCAAAAAAATGTTTCATATGACTTTTTTTTTAAAGCTGATAGCCTTTCATGACATTTCATGTAAATATAAATTAGTCCCGTCCCCCCACCCCACCCCCACCCCCCGATTTTACTTGTTTATTTGAAGTTTCTTCATGGATCTCTGTGACTAAAATAATCACAGGCTATATACCACTGAGAATAAAAAAAAAAGCTGGAAACCAGTACACCTACCCTTACAGACACTACTGTGTTATCATGTCAAATTTACTCCAGAAATTATCTAATACTGAGAAAGTTTTCTATTCTGTCCCTTTTCTATTCCTAAGTGGGTGCCCACTATTACATGTGGGCATGCAAGAATTAGCTCGTGGTTGAAAAAACATATGGGCTAGCAGCCAGAAAACACATGGGCCAAAACATGACACCACAGATTTAACCATCTTTCAAGGTCATTTTATTTGAGTGGCTAAAAAGACTACCTCATTTCACAAAAGGCATCAATAGCAATAATCATGGGAGACTTCTTATTCTATATGGGACAGTAAAATCATTATTTTTCAGCCCAGAACCCAGAAAACACTTTCTTCAGTCAGCCCTCAATCTGTCATAGTTCCTTACAAAGAGATTAATTAATTTTGTCTGTATTTTATATTGGTGAGGTTTTCCAGCTGAAACAGAAGTTAATATCTCAAGTTGGACAGAAAAGAAAAAGCTGAGGTTTTTTTTCTGAAACAGACAATATCTTTATTACCAAAGGAATCCTGAACACCGGAGTAAGATTTGTACCTTCAGCAGTTGTTAATAAGCAAAGCAAAATTCCTCTCATTTATAGCACTGAAATTAGGGAGAAAAAAAGAAGAAAGAAAAATAGAGATAGGGACATCATAACATGTAAGTATGCTCTGCTTTGGGAAAGGAAAGTTTTGGGATTATTTGCTTTAAGTAGAATAAAGGAAGGGATTGATTTTTTCCCAGGGACACTGTAGAAATACTGAAACTGAACAGACTGGCTAGAGGGAAATAAATAACCCTGACATCTGTGAGGGAATATCCAAGAGGTAACAGAGGGAGTATATGAATGCAAGAACATCAGATAATCGGAAATCCAAACAACCTTCCTGTTAACACACACTCATCTCCCTCCTCCACTCAGCAAGGTCCTGAACACCCACCGATTCCCAGAAACCTCTCGTACTTCATGATCACACACCATACAGCCGCTGCTTCCTGCTGCCCCGCCATCCTTGTAAACACCAGTTGCTGAATTAAATTCAGGTCTAGCCTAATTTACACATAGCCCTCATTGACTTCACTAGCACGTTGCTGGCTTGGGCTGAACAGAGGCTATGTAATTTAACTAAGTGCAGCAAGCACTGAGAATAAAACTGTAATGTGCTCTAATGATATCACAGTTTTCTGTTTTCCAGTGATTACATGGCAATTAAATAGTGATACATGTTTCTTAAATAAATGATTCATGTTTATGTTTATTTAAGAAAATAGCCAAAGCAATTAAAATATACAAATCTTAGGAAAAGAAAAATGGTTGTCTCCAATCACCCATGACTACTTTATACATTCTTAAAGAAATATTTGGAAAGCTAAAAATATCTGCTGAAGGCATATTATTTCACTACGGCAGATTTAATGCAACTTTTTGCACAGGTATTAACACACATTGGTTTTATACTGTGAGATTCAAATGTATTTAATGCTATATTACCACAACAAAGCTCTGTGGCACAAGAATATTTTCTAGTCCATCACGATTGAATTAGCTAATTGCTGTTGTATGTCTTGTTTCACTCTTACCAAGCCTTTTCAATCAATCCAACTATGCATCTTCTGACCATAAAGCATGAACGCTACCTTTGTCTCATTAGCAGGATCTTGCAATTCTTACATACGCATGTAAGAATTGCTCATCATTATGAAATGGTAATAAAAACCCACGCCAAACCCAGTAACATATTCTCCTCCGCTGTGTCTCAGACTCCAAAATACTTTATCCCACACAAAACCAATGTCAGTATTTCCTGGTGACTGATTCTTCATTTCACGTCTTGCCTACCTGGGAAAATACTGTTCTAATAGATGAATTAAAAGCAATGCTTTGGCAGCAATCTAAAAACCTCATTTATGCAGTTTTACACTGCTTCTCTGAAGGCAGAATGTATGACATATACCTTACCATACTCGTAGCTTTGATGTACACATTATCTTTCAAATGACAGTTTCCATCGTGGGGAATTACGATCCCTGCTAATTTACTATCAAGGGCCAGATGGGAAGTTTGATCTGTCATGACAAGAAGCAGTCGCTTTGCTTCTTTGCGCCATCCAATATGGCTCTAAAAAGAAAACAAAATTAAGCACAAGAAAACAGTAACTACCTATTTTCTAAAATAATAAATAACTAAATGAAAAATGAATGTGAAAGTGCACTTTCAGATATTACACTGCTTAGCAGCACTGAGTTTAAACTGGGCGATTTAAAGCATTTTCTGTGGAAAGATACATCATGTCCTACATCTGAAAACTACTACTGCAAGTCAGAGATCCACTTACTGTCTTCGCTTTTTGAAGAAAGATCTCTCTAAAATATATACAAATTATACATTACATATTGTGGGCTTGGGTAACAGCTGCCACACCATGTGTGTCACTATTACATACAAATGCATTTGTGTAATTCTCTGGGATGGAAAAAGCATTACAACCAACAAATATGCATTCATTCGTATTGGTACTTGGTACTCTCTTCTCTTTTTATTTTATATTTATTTACTCTATATTCTCATCCCTCTAGAATTTCCATTTCCTACACAGCTTTCCATAAAGGACATCGGCATATGATCAACCAATAAAGTAAAGTTTGTGCGTCTTCTTACACCTGCAAATCGAGAAATTCTTTATTATGCAGGAAAATACTACATCTATCCACCATCTTAAGGGATTAATAGCAAAGCGGCATCCTCAAGCGTGAATTCCATGTGTTTTAGGAATTCAGTGATGTGAAGAAGGTAGCAGGGCAAACTTATATCCAAACCAGGTTAGGTGCCAATTTGTATTTCCGTAACATTTTTTCCCCTGCAAGGAATAAAACGCTGCTTCAAATCAAACTTTAGAGGCACAGACGAATCACCTCATATTCTTTTTCATTATTCCCTCTCCTGATTATTCCATCTTCTTCACAAATTCAATTTTTCCACCTTTTTCCTCCTTCCTTGCTCCTCTTCCCTACAGTGCTGTCTCATCTCTACCATTTCCCTTAACACTGCCAGGTATCTTTCATCTTACGTGAAACATGTATCTGCAGTATAGCCCATGTATTCAGCCAGGCTTCATGCCTTATTCTCTACCTTTCCTTTCTTTGCTTTACAAAGAGGGATTTAGCTCCCCTCTCAGGCTCATTTCCTGCTAGCTCTGAATGGGGAAGAAGTATCTCATAACAGTAGGGATAATAAGTACAGAGGGGTGTGGTATCTTTTCCAGCTTACATGTTAGGCATCATCCTCCCTCAGACAATCTAGACAGCATTCCCCTAAAGGGGTATTAAGTTTTATTTATAAACAGGCTATATCTTAATTAATACCAAATTCTCCTCCGGCACCACAGAAACGTCTTGTTCCTAAGGCTCTACCCATTGGCATGTCAAGACTCCTACCTATGTAAGTTATAGCAACCAAAATTTTAAAGAAGCTTCATGTCCTAACCTGCTAGCGCTTGCAACAGGAATGTAATGGTTAAAGCAAGATGGAGCAAGTTGTAGAGTTCTATTGTAGGCAAAATGAGTGCACATTAATATAAATTACAGTTCATGATGGTAGTTATGAATTGCACATTGTTCTCATCCATTTTGGTTCACAGTTCAGTTTGCAGGAAAGCCTCCCCATTCTCATGAATGTTTCCATTCTATTGTTTTTGGAAGCATATATTATTCTAGAGCTCACATGACATAAGTGTGGAATGTGTCCAATGAGAAACACTGATTTTAAGGAATTTTTCCAAAACTTCAGAATATTTTTTTATAACAGCTGTGATCATGGTGTTTGTGAAGAGTGACTGTTATTTACCTGTTTTACAGCTCATCAAAATGTGAAAAAAAATTGGGGCCAAAGTATTAATTTTTAACAGAGTTTGGATTAGCTTTTGGCCTTGATTCATTCTAGTGCTCCAGAACAGAATGTGAAGATGGACAAGATAAAAGAATTGTCCTGACAATATCCCAAGAGATGAGAAACACACCAAGCCTGAGATTTGGACATGAGTTGAATTGCCTTCAAGAGCACTAGAAGGAGTATCTTTTAGAGCATTAGCAAACCCATGAATCAGCCAACTTTCAAAATTTCTATTGCACTACTATGCATAGAAGTAAAACAACATGCAAAAAAGCCCTTTAGAGCAAACAAGTTCATATTAATATGCTTATAGCTTGGTGACTACTGATGCAGATCTTTTCCATCCTTTTTGGCATGGGAGAGATGGTGATGAAATTTTACCAATATACAAAAGTTAAGTTTTATTCCGTTTGTATTGTTTTTAAATTCTTTAAAAGATGAGAGAACACTGAAGTGCATTTATTTTCCCTACTTACATGAGCAAATATGAAACTGATCCTTCAGTTTTCAAACACATTAAGTGGAAGAAATGTCAAATGGTATGTCTTCACTTAGGAACAAAAGGAGGGCTTTAATAATTTTCGAAACAAATTTTGTAATTGGCTAAAGTTAGTACATGTGCCTGTTCAATCAAGAAGCAGTTGCTCTCATTTTCCATCCCATGTTGGTTAGGCTGGTTAAAGAACATCAATAAACACTACTGAAAAATATTTCCTTATGCTCTCCTTTATCAGTTTCAATGGGAAACAGAAATGTAGAGCTAAAGGGTAAATGTAAAGCTAATGGAAAAGGAGGAGGAAATCCTACTATTATCAGTCCTAGACTGACATTTTGAATTCAGGAACACTGAGCACTCTTGTACATATATATATATATATGTTTGAACAATCGTTTAGCCTGTTGTTAATAAGCTCCTTACCTGGCACACAGCTGCTTGGAGCATCGCATCAAAGCCCCCTTCAGGTGTATCAATATTCCCAGAAATCTTTTGTTTATTCACTGCATTTCTGAATTCTGCTATATTGTCAGTCAGGGATAGCACGTGAATATAACCGTGAGGAGGCATACAATCTAAATTATAATCACTGTACAAAAACAAAACAAAAGTCTAACACTTATTTTCCATTTGAAGGAGATGTAAATATTCCCTATCAACACATAAAATCCTGTTAGTAATGAAGAAGTACATATGCACAGTAAAAGGAATACTTAAAGAAAAACAAATAACTACAAGTGAGGTTAAATTCAGTGGGGATTAGTATTAATTTACTATGAACAACTGATTATTTTGGTATGTTATGGAAATGTACACAATATAATTCAGTTCATATAGTAACAGTATATATGTAGTGTTTCTGTACAGAATGAAAAGAAACCTGATGTGAGCGATGGTATGATCTCAGAGAGTATATCATCCCTTTTGGAACATCTACAGAGTTGTATAGCTTTGCTTTTTGTTATCCTGAGAAAGGGCTATTAAGATCCTTTAATAGCTCAATACACGGCCTACTGGATCAAAACTAAAATAAAATTTAAGTTCCTACATCCACTATTAGTAAGTAAACGTACATAAAACTAGTGCTGAGATTACTGATGGTTGCCTCATTAAATGGATGGGAAACTCCATTTGCTGATCATCTTAGTTGTAAATGATACTTTTTGAAATTATATATAAGGGGAGAAAGGATGAAGTCTGACATAAGGAAGCTAATGTCGTAACACTTGTACAGGTTGCTGCTCTGTGACCCATTTAGGGCAGTGGAATTTACAGCACAAACCAAGGTGCTCACCTGATTCAGAAAAGCTGAGCAGGTCTCACCTCACTTACCTTCTGTTGCATACAGTGTAGGCATCTGGACTATAACCTGCCTGCCCGTGACTCAATTTACAGTCAATGAAGATAAACTGCACTATAAGGATTAATACCTCTGCAGATACCTACTTTTAGGCAAAATGAATCGTGCCCTGGCAGTGCTAACTGATCTCCACTGACTACACAGACAGTCTAGAGGACTACTTTAGACACAGACATTTATATCTATGGACACCTTCAAGAGTCGTCTGGACAGGGTGCTGGGCCATCTTGTCTAGACTGCGCTCTTCCTAGAAAGGTTGGACTAGATGATCCCTGAGGTCCCTTCCAAACTGGGATTCTGTGATTATGTGATATCTATCTAGTGAATTCCACTACTAGTGCTCAATTCAAAAATCACTGAAAACAACTTTGGATCACATCTTCCGAGGAAGATAATAATGAGCAAGTAGGTATGCATAGTTAATATTAGCTTTTCCAAGTATTACAGTTTATACAGACTTGAACTGATTATGAATAATCTTGTTCTTCAGAAGGTATTGGAAGTGATCCCTCACTTTATGTAAGTGTTGAACACAAGGTATAAAAGACATGGCATGAAAAAAGAAATGCAAGCCAGAACACCTGTCTTATTTAAAATGGGAGTTTGTTCATATTACTACTGTGGAATTACATCAGAGGATGACTTTTGTTCATTAAACGAGCTGAAAGAACCTGCATCACATCGACAAAAGTAGAGTTTTATGATAAGAATTAATGACTATACGACCATATACCAGAAGAGAAGTCCTAGGTCAAAAGTACAAAAATCGGCGATGAATCTATGCAAAATATATCCAGAAAAGCTAAGAACACAACAGTTGACTATATAATTGAAGAGAAAACATATTCAAATATACCAAAGTAGCACATTGTTTGGCTTGTTTTGCTAAAGAAAACACTGCACATTTTTTCTGATACAGAAATAGTTTTTCTGAAATCACTCACCGAATATTTCAGAACTAATCACTGTATAGTAATTTTCTTAGGAACTTTGCTGGAGAACCAAGGTATAGTGAAACAAAGACAGATTCTAAAGAGCTTTAAAAATAAATATGCATATCTGTGTAATTAAATAATTTCTTGGTGTTACAGTAAATACACAAAAACTACATACCTGCACTGGTTATGGATTCTACCTGGATGAATGCTAATATAGGGTGACACAGTTTTATCCACGTAGGATCCAAATCCAAGTCGAAAATCAAGAGAAATATTTGCCATCTTTTTAGATAAAGCAAATCCAACGGAATTTAGTTTTTCTATATTGTTGTGCATGGAGGCTGAGACATCAACTAAATAATAAAGATCCACAGGGTATTTCTCTAGAGGACGAACTTTTAACATAAAGTTTGCTTCACTTCCTGATTCAAAGGAAACAAATAAGTTTATTTACTATTTTTGCATGGACACTCTTGAAAATACATTTATTTTTGCAGCAACCTCAGCACAAAGTTCTATGTCAGCAAATAGAAAAACAAACAAACAAGAAAACCTCAACAGTAAATGAAACTTTGAAGCATCATTCCAAAATAAGACATAAAGAGGCTCTTTGTAGAACATCTTGCCTTTTTTTTTTTCTTGAAGGAGCACTGTGCAATTTATTGTAAAACTCTGACTTCCCATTTTCTTTTAAATTCCTTGTTATACAATCCATTTGGCATTATACCAAAAAGCAGTTATGACTCCCAAAGGACACAGGTCTGCTTACAAATTGTGGTCAGTCACTTCAAGGGTGACACTTCTAAGTAGTAAGTGTATCCTTCATAGCTTGTCATGTGAGTCTAAAACTACATGTGTACCGTAACGACAGCACAGCCTGAAAAACTCATGTAAATGATGCTCTAAGTTTATACCGATCTACTTCCAAAGATTCCATGAGAAAACTCTGTAGGATCAAAATATATTTTTTAAAAAAGAGGTTTTAATATTAAAAACCCAGAATTCTTATTTCAGGATGATAAATGTCTGTCTCTCCTGCAGAGCCACATCATGTTGTCACATGTAATAAAAATGCTGATGCTTTGGAAGCCTCTAAAAATAGTCCCCACATTTTTGCTTGCCCAATATTCTGTAATGCCAGCAAAAAGAGTGAAGTGACTGGAGTATGGGCAACATAGGTACAGTAATGGATGACTTCAAATTGTTCACCCAGAGTGTGAGCTCACAGAAGATAGGAGGGAGTAGGATCTTTGCCTGATAAGTGCAGAATGAAATTCAGTATTATGTAATGAAGATAAAGAAAGGACAGGAGGAAGGGAGACATTATGGAAGAATTATGCAGGCTTTCAATAAAAGAACAAAAGCCATCTAAACACGTTCAGAAACAGATTCACTAAAAAAACCCATCTGAAATGTGACTTATCTCTTCATGACATTTACTGGGGCATATGACAGGCTAGATAGCATAATTAAAGTACATCTATCACAGATCTGACCCAGAGAAGGTACACAAGCAGAGTACTTTCTTCCCATGGTCTTTGAACACAATCCACCTGAACGTTTCAGGATTTCTCTGTTTCAGGTCTTGCATGAAGAAAACAGAATTTCAGTGTGCTGTTACTTATCTGTTTCCTCCTTGCCAATGTAAACCTTTTGTAAATGACCCTTGCAGGTCTCCAGTTTGCATATAGTGAGATGCTGAATCCAGCTTTTATTTCTTCCCACATAAATCCTGACAGTTGGGTATATGTAAACAGTGAAAAAAAACCTCCAGTATCAAAACAAAAACATCTTTGTCTGCATGATTATACTGTATCAAATTCCTGTTTTGAGGCACAACTATAGCTGAATATATCTGTGCATTTCCCTGGGAACAAAATATGGGCAGCATGTCTGCATATCAGAAGTTATTCTCCTGGAGTCCTCAGAACTTCAGCTTTCTGTCTCCCTGATGCAAGTGCTTCAGCAAAGCATATGAAACCCCAAACTTAATTTCACTGTTTACTGGCAAAAAGGTTCATTAATCCAAATTTTAAAAAGCTAAGTCTTCTCTGTGAATCCAGTATACCTTAGGAATTAAACGTGATTACAGACACTTCTAGAGCTAGCTCAGTTCCTGACACCATTTCTCAGTACAAAGCAGAGTATCAGTCATCTCTTTGGAAGGAGAGTGGGGAAAGGAGAGGAAGTGCTGATGTTACTTTCTTAGTTTTATTATTAGGAACATGGAAAACCAGAGTTTCTTTGTGCTTTACACTCATGCAGATCCTTTCTTTTTCCCTTGTAATTGACAGGAAATTATCTTTTATACAGTGAAGATCAGCAAGATGCTACGATAACTCAGACTTTTCCTATTCACTTAATGTTTTTCTACAAAAGATTGATCCCTCTTAAAAGACATATTTCTTTATTCAACTATAGTTTGCAAAATAAAGAAATAAATTAAATTCTGTTATATGAAACGTACCCTGCATCCCTTTATACCACCTTCCACTTCTGCTGTTGGCTATGGCTCTCTTAAAGTAAATACATTGATTTAACCAGAGGGCAAATAGAGATATACTAGAAAATCTCAGATCCGTAGAGGGACTAGCAGATTCTGTCAGGGCCAGATGTCTCACATTTTATAAATGAAATGTTAGACAGTGAATACCTAAGCCTCCTTTAGGAATCCAGCCTTTTCTTATATATTGGCATTGGTGTCCTCATAGCTGTCTAGTCAATGGACTTAAAAGTAACCAAATAATCAAGAACCTTATCAAATGATGAATTTAGGAATTCTAACCCGGTTTACTTTCAGTAAGGAATGCAGTTTATATGCATGTAAGAGAAAACTATTTGTGTAAGTGGCTAAAGAAAAAGAATCAAAGAAGGACTACCTAAAAACCCTTTTCCACTTATTACTGGCATTATTCTGACCTTCAGCTGTGTTTGACAGAAACACTTGTTGCTGAAGAACATACCTGAATATGCGAGCAACACCATCATAGTCCTACAATATAAAGTTATAGCATCATTCTTCAAAATAATTATTCCAGCTGCTTCTTCACAAAATATTTGTACTTAATTTTAGTTTAAATAATGTGTTAGAGACTACTCAACCTGGACGCAGTTGGACTGAAACTTTTCCTGGTGTCACTTGGGTATTTGTTTCACGGTCACTGGGTATCGTGACACGAACTGTGGGATTTTCTACAAAATCTGATTGGCAGCCTCTTTTCATTAGGTTGAAAACCGTGTCACAGCGTCCCTTCTGTGTTGCGTCGGCCATGAAATCCTGTTTTATAAGATACAAAAAGCATAAAACAATCTGAGCTGAAAAAACCAAGTATAATATCTTCAAAGGAAAGAGAAAAACAAAATAATAGTCCTTGAAACAATAAAATAGCTACTATAATTACACAAATTGTAGAACGAGACCATGGAAGCCATATGCTTTTAATAAGGGCAATGACAAAATTTTTAAATTAGAAGTTAAACCTAATCGCCACGATGACTTTTCTCTACAAAGGACAAAACTTTTTTATGAGAAAGAGGATCTTGCACAATCAGAACAAGCTGACTTTGGAGAAAAAGGAAACTATGAACTGTCACTGTGGCAATAAAAAAGGTTCTATGCTATGCTATGAGTTAGCTATACCATGGAAGTGTCATTCACACAACATCAAAACAGGTTAATTTTTGGAGTAATCTACTGATAATGTTAATCAGGCTAACATTTAAAAGTAAAAGCAGAAGCCAGCTTTAGATTTATCTAACTTGAATTTGTCTATCACATATGTTTAACTTTTACCCCATACCCTACACCAAATCCAAAGACCAGCTAGACTATATCAATTCCCAGAATGAAGAAGCTTGGTCAAGACAGGACAGTTTAAGGTGCCACCAACATAAAAAAGCCCCTGTAACAACAGAAAAGTGATTAGTAGTAGGATGATCTCAGAAGCAGCATAGCCTTTGTTGCAGTGAAAGGGCAAAGTTGCCAAAACTGTGCCAGCATGATCCAATGCAAAATTTCTTCCTGACCAAAAATCTGATGATTAACATGATCCTGATCATGCAAGTTAAAAAAAGTTACAAAGTTCCTTTGTACTCTTTCAAAGCATTGGTCCATCCCAGCCACATCTGGAGGCAAAGGACAATCTCTGATATTTCAGAGGCAGATGAGGAAAATAAACAATCAAAAAGTGCATACAGAAAACTGTGTATTAGAGAATAGTCATCCAGACCCTGAAAAGACCACAGAAAGCCCCTGAAGAATGAGACTCAACAGTCATCTTGTTTTCTAAGTTCCAACTAATTTTTATAGCCCACCTGATATATTTTTTCCACAACCTTCTTTAAAGTAGACAACAGACTACTTTTTTAGATTACTGCTATTTATGTACCCTTTTTAACATATATACATTTCAAAAAGGTAGATTTTTAAATGTATAAAGAACTTAGCTACTCTCACTGTTATCACTAACAACTGATAGATAAGTGCCATTTTCTGAAGTTGGCTGTGTGTGGGTATAAAGTCAAAGCATCTCAAGTGTTCCTCAGGGCTGATTTTCTCATTAAAAATATTGTGTAGATGAAGCAAGATGCTAAGCTGAAAACTGCTCCTGTGACTTTGCTCTGGGAAATTTCTGTCTGTATTAATATGGGTTTTGCCATTCCACAACCATGGACAGTGCATAGGTGAACCAGCTATCAAAGCATGGTCTAAGAGTGTTTAACAAACCCCTGGCTTCCATGAACAGCTCTCAGGATGGACATGAGAAGTGAAGCAAGAGAAGCAGGACAGAACTGAAACCTTGTCAAGTCTGAGCACCTACTTAGGAAGAGACCTGCTGCAGCTTCATAGCACTGAAAAGCTAAGAAGTGCTGTTCCATGATAAATGCAGATGTAGCAGGATAATGTAGTGCCCTTTGTAAGACAGGACATCAGGCCACAATAATGGACCACTCCACATTGTAATCCATTGTGCCATCTACATACGCCCTAAGGCTCCTCTTGGAAAACAAACCCACCATGCCTCTATTGTATTACTTTTCCTTACACTTGTTTCAGACGAAGTTAATAATTCCAAAACACAGTATCTCGGATAAAGTTACACCAGTGCCTTACACTCCTTATCTCTTCAGGCACGCCCTAGGAATTTATCTACCTTCTCTGTTAATGAAAGCTACTACAGACAATTTGCATGTGACCTTCAAGAGCATATGAGTTTGTAATTGCCAGTGATATTCTTAAAAACCTTGCTTCTCTGAAGTGCTTAAAATGGTCCAGCCTTACTTGAAATTATGTAATCAACTGGTTTTTTTCTGTCAAACAAAACTAGAAATTCTCATATTCTTACAGTTCACAAAGCAATAACAATTTCAGAATAACTCCTGCTACCTAAGATCTATCTTCTGTGGTAAGTCTCAGAACTGATAGTTTCAAGTGTCAAAATAAGAAAAGTATAATTTTTTCCATTTGTGACAGGGTCATAATATATAGTGAAGTCAAAGGTAACTACACTGTTAGTAAAACCTTTTGCTAAATGCAATAGGCATATATGCTTAGACTTGCTCTGATATATAATGAGGATTTAATATAAATTACTGATAAGTAATTTTGCTTTTGAAGCCAAAAACTGTTGAACTCTCAAAGTTACTATAAGTTGGCCAAAGTTATCTACAAAGCAGATGGAACGCATTAAAAACTTCTCACTTTATTTAAAATTACTGCAATTTTCCAAATAAAAGATTGTATTTTCTCCTTTGGAAACAAAATATATTTCACGTGATTTCTCAGATTCTGTCTCCAGAGGTCATTTAAAGATGTTCTTGCTATTTCTCACTATAGTTTTCACAGTTTAAAATTCTATCTTTATAAAGATCAGAAGCAGCTAAAATATAAAGTCAAAAGCAAATAAAAAAATTTCCATACCTCTTGAGCACACCATCCACACTCTGGACCCAAAGCGAGACACTTTGTGCATGTAACTGCATTTGAAGTGGCACATCTGTTTTCCGCTGCAATGAAATACAAAACCAAACATTCATGATTTATGATAATATGTGGGAATTGTAAAATACCTAATTTTAACCCAAGACTTCAAAAATTACTTCACCAGATTAAGAGTGATGACAATGTATCCAACAGAAGTAAAACAGAACAAAGGCAGCCCAGTGAGGGAATACTTGCACCATTTTTTTAACCTACCATCTAGAACTATATGTACAGATTGAATAAACTCCATTCTCAAGGCCAAATTTTTAAGATCCTGATTTAGAATAATTTTGAAGTGAAAGTTTATCTTTGGCAAGTACTTTGCTGATTTACTGCCTAACAGAAAAAATTTACCAGTTAGCTTATCTCTTCATAGACATTTTCCTTTTAAGTCATTTACACTTGACTGAGGTATTCATTATTCACTCTCCATGGAACCCAAAATATTTTCTCACCTTCTATAAATATTCCCCCTCTGCATTTTCTGGAATGAATAGTTTCCCAGAAGAGGCAGAATTTTTTTTTTTCAGAAGCAAATACAAATTTATCCAACATTACGTGTGTCACAGATTGAAGACACATCACTCTGTACTAACAACGGCAAAACTTGTGCCTACTAACAGGTCTATCAGTAAAGCCCTTTATACCCTTTTCACAGCTTTGTTTTATAGGTCATTGCTTAAATTACTACACTTTGCTATGAAACAACGGAAGTCGGAATTGAGAAGAAAAATAGCCTTTTCAAGGGACTTGGTCAGCTCAGCTTGAATGTCAGCACTGGCATATCCTTTCAGCACGTTCAGCACAAGGCTTTTGCAGACCAGTGTGCCTCTACACAAGACAGAATTCACCTGCTATGAGGAAGACACATAATATGACTCTTCAGTGCACAGCACGATACTAGTGCTGTTTAACAACATTGCTTAGTGGCATATTCAGCGTGGCATATTATATGATTATAAAATCTACTGGAAACAAAATAAAATTAATTACTGCATACTGGAAAGGCTACATCTCTTAATTGGTCCATCATGATAATGTGAATATCATTATACCAAAACAGTTTGAAGAAAGGTCGGTTTTTCATATGAAGTTTTAGCTACATGTACTGTCTCTCAGATTATTTCTTTCCAACCTGCAGTAATAATGCATCTCTCTTTGTAGAGTAATGAGAGCAACTCCCCACAGTGAAAAGCTGTGTTAGGAAAACACACACTAAAGTATCTTTTTTATTTTTATTTAACTGATCTCAGCTATGGATTCAAAGATGAGATCCCATATCACATGAACAGCTAGTCCTCAATAGGTCACTCTGAATAACTGAAGATCCAAGGAACTAAACACAGCTTTCAAGTTATTAGTATCAACAACTTATATACCACTGTCAGTATTAACAAGATAGAAAAGCCTAGTACAGCACAATTGCAGCATTATACTGATAACATGTAGGTTAGTGGCAATTTCATTAATTTCAAAGGTCAAACCAAGATTTCTATTTCATTAAACTGCTGTTGACATTTTTTGCCATGCAGGCAATGTAGAAAAGAAATGTATATGAAAGAGAGAGAAACTCTTACAGATATGATAGAAACAGTAAGCTGAAAAGCAGCCCAGGAAGGTGTTGGAGCAAAGGGAAAACTGATTAATGGGGGGGGGGGAGAGATGTGGGCAGGGATAAATAAAGGAGGAGTCACTAAGGACAGAGAAAAGAACAAGACAAAATCCAAAAGGCTTTTGTTTATTTGTTATGAAAACAAACACAGCAAGTTTGACTCGGATGTGGAATGAGAGCAAGCTCATTCAGCACTGACACAATAAAACTTCTTTGCATTTATAAGAAGATGGCAACAGCACTTCATGTTCTGCAGTCTGAAAGAGCACACCTCGGGGCCATAGAATAAGTTCCCACAAACCACAAGAGAGGAGCAAGAAGGGTGAGGATTCCAGGTAGGTACCGATACGCACAGGGTTGTAGAGCTTGCGACAGATCCCTTTCTAGACAATACTGGTAAAGCACAAAGACACAGGATGAAAAGTTGTTGAAGGGGTAAAAATAAAAGGAATGTAATTGTTCTTGGCACAGAAACATCACTCCCATCTTCAAGTAGATACCAAAGACAGCAGAAATGAAAGACACTACAAGAAAAAGAGTAAAGCAATGGATTCAGTAAAAGTGTTGAAGGACAAGGAAAGATAAGAATTGCTGATGTGCAGCGTGACAGTGGGTAAAGACCACCATGGCACAAAACAGGGAGGAGATGACATGAGCTTTGAAGTTACCAATCAAGTAACATCCACCATAAGAGACAGAGCTGTTCTGATAAGAATAAATAGTTGACCAGAAGTAATGACAGACCTGTGTATCTAGCTATAGAGATAAGCAATAAGCCAAATTAATTCCTGGTCATCGTAATCAGTAAACCAACGTAAACCAAATAATGAGTTTGGCCTAATTAATTTTCTGCAGTAATTTCTGAGACTCCCTTATTAAAAGGTATAATCCTATCTGCATAACACACATTTCCCAAAATTAAATGCCGTGGACCATGTAACAAAACATTCATTCCTTATTGTAATGTGCACTTGCTAAAAACTAAATAGTATGTGTCTATGACTAGGATAACTGTGCCATATTTCCAGATGCATCGGAAAACTGACTGAAAAATAATTGTCCCAAATTCTTTTTCTGTATGGTTAGTTTAGCTGCTGAGACTAATGAAGCTTGATTTAGTTTATTAATACAACTTATGTGGTAAAATACGGGGCGGGAGAGAAGCGTGTCTTTCTAAATTGCTAAGGGCAGAAAAAAAGATCTTAAAATCCAGTTAGGGTTTTCAGTGTGATCATGGCAGATGAAATGCTTTAACAAATGAGATATACAGTATTGCTGGATGCAAACCTCCTTGTTGATAACTCTTAAGTCTCAAGAGCCCCATTTTCACAACATGAAGTCACGGATTGGCAGTTGACAACCTTGGTACCACTGGCTCAAAAAGCTGATTTTTTTGGACTAAAGAGAAACTTGAAGAAGGTTTATTAATGCCCGGGACACATTCTGGCTACATCACTACTGTAGTTCCCAAGCACATAGTCCCTTACAGCAGTAACATTTATGGACATGCTTTCATTCAGCAAATATTTATTATTTAGTTATAAGCCTACTCTAAAACCATAACTGATTTCGTATAAACTTCTCAGTTTCTTTTAAAAATCATATGCTAAAGCAAGAAAGATTTTTTTATGAGTTGGCTGAAAAAAGAACTGAGCTTTTTCCTGCCACTTCACCAAAAACAGAGTCCAGACAAGACTGAGTTACTGTTCAGCCAAAGCTAAGGGCAAGTTTCTGCTGGCTTAGTTATAACTGATGTATGCCAAAAGGTATTTTCAACAAGGGCCAAATTCCCTGTGCTGGGAACTGCACAGGCATATGCATATAATAAAAAGTGAGTGCAGCAGGTTAAACTGCACTTTTCCAGCCTCCTCCACAAAATACAACCATGCTCCAAGGACTGCAGCTATTTACAGTGATCGCAGGTGGGGCAAGCCTAAACTCTCAGCAAGAAGAGGGATCAAGGCACGACAAATATCATATATGTTATAATAATATCCTGCCTCCCTATTATAAAAATAACTTTACCATGATCAGGGTATTTATCTCAAAAATGGAATAACAATAACGCACACTGGCATTTGAGAGGGGATGTTAAACAGGTTTTCAAACAGACAGCCAAGTACAGCCAAGAATTCAGATTTATATCAACTTCGCTGTTGGTACACGTTTGTGCTGTTTCTGGAGGGTGCACCACTTGCTTTCTTAAAAAAGAAAGCCAAAATATAACTGGCAGTTTATACTCCCTGATCATGGTCCTCAGACTGCTGAACACTGGCTAAGGCAAGAAGATACGAAATTATCTAGCCTCTACAGTGCTTTTTTCCTTCAATTCTGTTTCCAATCTTGTTCTAGGGCAGCAATCAGCCAGGCTGTCCCTCTCCACAGATAATGTGGCCTTCAATAACTTGCATGTAGCATCACTTCTGAGGAAAGTTGCAGCTCCTATGCAGTACACTGCAGCTGTCTTCACCTTTCTGTCTTCCTTCAGGAGCAAACTGTGACTCCTGCAGAGGGGACAGGCAGTAACTGTCCCAGTTAACACACAGCTTCTCAATTCACTTTGGCTGAATGTGCAGATACAATGAAAAGCATTGTAAAAATGTTACAGAGGGGGATTTTTTTCCATGATTATTGTGTCTGACACTAACTTTCTCAGATTACAAGGAAAAAATGACTGCCTGTGCTTTAACTGCCAATCCTAAAATCTAATCCTGGAATTAGGGTTTTTTTCCCCCCTTTTTCCAAACAAGCAATAATTCTCTCTACCCTTTGTGCAAAATGCCATGCTTTAAAAACATGCTTTGTCACCACCAGTTTTTCTAAGAAGGTTACAAGGTATGCCTCAGAATGAGCTTGAAAAGGTCCTCACCCTTGCCCAGAAAAGGAGATTTCAACTTGAAAACTGTACATCTATTATGCTTTATAATAAATTCCTAAGATTACTTGAGCAAAAATACCAGACAACTTCCCTTCCCTCTCCCTTTTTTTCTATTACATACTGGATTTGTTAATGGGTCTCATTTCTCTGTTAATGGTTGTCCACTTTAGTTTCACTATTCAGACAGGAGCTAAACTGCACAATGATTTGAAAATATTCTTTACCAGCAAGAGAAGCAACTGTAACTAAAACTTGGCATGTAAGAGACACGTGTTTGCTAAGAAAAAGATGTGTAGAAGAAAGGTACAAAACATGACTGGTACTGTTAAATCCTGAGTCCTGGAAAAAATACTTCTGTAAACCTGACAAATGAGTAAAAGGAAAAATACTTATGTAAACATGGCAAGTGAGTAAAAACAACTTTCCATCAAAACAAGCAAGCAAGCAAACAAACAAAAAACCCCAAACCAAAAAACCACCCTAGACCTTCTTTTACTTCTAGGCATTAAAAAAAATAATAAAGTGTCACAGTGTTCCTAAAAAATAAAAATGGAATATACTGGAAGAGGTAAACTATGATGTGGTTATAGAGAAGATAATAGATATAAATGAGACATAAAAAAGAAGTATACATGCACATCTGGGTGAATGCAGTGGAAAGCATCGCTAGCAAACAAGTTCTGATGATTGATACAGGTTCCCATTCCTAACTGCCAATATTGCCCTGATACTCTTGGAGTTCCCCAATTAATCTGCATTACCATACGAACACAGTGTCCTACGAACATGAGGGGCATTACTGAGAGCAACACGAATGAAATAAAAAGCCATCAAAATGCAAAGTAAAGCAGCAGTCTTCCTCATTGTATGGGAGTGCATGCCTTTGCAAACTATACAGCAAAATAACCAAGATCTTTCTTTTTTGCACATTGTGTAAGCTCTGATTGACACCATGAGAGAGAGAGAACTGACACTGGATATCAGCTGAACATGGCAAATGCAATGAGGGAGAAGGAAACGGGGGAGAGCTCTGTCAACACAGCATTAGGAAAGCTCTGGCAGAAAAGGACAGTCATAGCTGATGCTGGAGGACAGCACGTGTATCAGAAGTCTGCTGTGTAGTGGCATGTGGAGATGGAGTTCCCTCCACATGTATGAACAGTGTATGGACGCTTCCATAACTAGGAAATTATACAGACACTAGGCTTCAGGGAGATACTCCGGATACCTCTCTGAGCCTTCATGTGTCTTTCTTAGCCTCATCTCTCTGAGAAGTTCCATCATTTATATGAATGTTGCACGTCATTCAAGAGGAAAACTTACAGAACAGAAGCCTCAGGGAAATGCATATAAACTCAAGTTTTTAATATATAGATATCATTTTAGATGAATTCTGTATTTTGTCAGAAAGATGCATATAGCAGCATTTCAGAAAAGGTACTACGCAAAATAGCTACTGGTATAGCAGTTAGGACTCACAAATGCAGCACTCAAACCACAGCCTCAAACATGACCTTGACTGTGGGAGACAGAGCTATTGACTACTCCAGACTGACTTTGTTCCCAAGCTGCAACACAGAATAAAAACAAGCAATGTAACCTTGAAATTTTTCACAACACAATTTTTGTTTCTTGGCTAACTTTACTTGTAGCCTCTCCTTTCTTTGAAACTTCCTGCTTTTATGGGAGATGGTTAAATTTTGTTGATGCAATCCATGCCTGCGAACACTGAGTCAAAGACTATTTGCTTTCTGAAACCAATCTTTTCTGTCTCTTGGAAAAAAAACCATACAGGACAATTTACTCTGCTTATATCATTAGAAGAGACTCATTTCCCACAGCCATTAGCTTTTATGGCACAGGTTTGATGGTCCTGTTTGCACAGCTTTTCACCATTAAAAATGCAAAGCATATGGAACCAGAAGGCTGAAATATTTTTTCATTAACTCCCTTAATTTAAAGGGAACTTCAGGATGTGCGGACCTGTGTTAATTCCCTTGTCTCCTAGGAGAGAACATGGGCATAGGAATCATTGTACTCTAGTCATTCCAGCTGCCAGAATCTCCCTTGGAGTTGGCCACCTTGGATACAGTCATGCTGCTCAAGCAACGCCTGGAATAGCTACTGCCATATTTCATTGCTAATTTAATTTCTCGTAAGCACTGCTAGCAAGCAGTACATCAACAACCTAGAATGGTCAGTATATTCCCGTTTATGCTATTAAGTCTTTCTCTAAACATGAGTTCATAATGAATATAAAGGTAGACACAAATGGCTATTTTTTGCCTGCTGAAGAAGTTCAACCTTGAATAAAAGACAAGACCAAGCTGCACTTCCCACCATCTCCTATAGCTCCACCACCTTGAGCCAGGCCCTTAAACCCCAATCACCCCCCCAGTCTACCTTTCTATCGCATATCTAGTCTTCTCCAAATTCTTGCTTTCTGCCCCATAAGAGCACTGCCTCTTCCTGCCACTGTGCTTTCATTCACAAACCCAGAAGCTGGGCAACAGCTCAGAACTATTTCTTCCCAAGGAGTGTCACCCTAGAGCAACCGAAACACAGGTTTGTAGTCCATAGCAATACAAACAGCTCAATTCACTTTTACCTGCATATGTTGTGAACCGGAACAAACCTACTCTGTATTTCAGACTGTAATTTTCAAAGCTGGAAACCTAATGGAACCAGTCCTTCAGTTCTGAACACAAAATTATGAGTGAATTGTGCTTCTATAGAAGTTTTTCCTGAAACAAACCAAAAGCCCCAAACCAAAAAATGTGCGTGTGTATATTAGGAAGACATGTCAGGGTTAAAACAAAACATTGAACACATAACACATAGTTTACACTCACAATGAGAAAACCTAAAGAATATTAAATAAAAGCCAAGACTGGTATCAGAGAGGATGATCACCACTGCTTAAGGACTTGTAGCATGTAGCGCACAAGTTATGGTTACTGGCCCATGAGACAAAAGTAATGTGGTAAAAGCTTTCTGGGATTTTCTTCTGAATTATTTTTGTTACTTTTATGCTCTTTGAATGCAGAGACAGCTAGACGTCATATTTTGATCAACGGTGCGATAACAGTACAAAAGACTCTTAAGATCCCATTTGATGTTTAACACCTGAATTAAAAGTCCTTCAAAGGTGAGTTAAACTACAGCGCATTTCTGAACATGTAGATCAAAAATGGATGAACACAAAGATCTTTTAAAAGAACACTGAGAAATTAGTTTCTCAAATAGGAGATCCATGCATTGCTCACAAACAAAAAACCCCACATCCAACCATACCTGTCTAGAAAAGAAAACTGGCCAACCTCCATTTTAGGTTTATATAAGCCTGCTAGGTTTTTATAATTTGGGGGCGAAGATTACACAAAACATGACTGCAGGCTATAACATATGTAGACCCACATACTAACTGACTACTGGTGCACACATACTGTTTGAATACCAGCTTCTGCTTGTGCTTCTGCAAGTAAGCATTCGCATATGTGTATGGTCTGCAGGTGCAGTTTAAATGCTCTGCAAGGGACAGCCTTCAAACACACGAACTGAAGATTTTTAAACAGGTAGTGGATTATTTAACATTCTGAAGTAATGCCACAATGTTTTTCACAGTAAAACGCAATCCAACACTTTTGCTTAGATTGGAAGAGCATGCTTACTGGTGTCATCAGTTTTATTTAGGTAATTTTGCAACATTTGTGCTAGAACGTAAGTTGTCTCAAGTATTCTTATTTCCTGGGAATCCTGTTTGCACAAGAAGATGGGATCTCGTTTCAGCTTTCCAGCAAGAAGCTCCCATCCAAGAGAAGCAAGTTGTCCTCAGCATAATACTAACCCCTGTCACCCTCCAGAGATGACACAGAAATAAATCATACTCTTACGTACAGTACAACAAGTGGAATTCACTTAGTCTAATTCCCCTGAACATGGAGAAGGAACAGAATTTATTTTGGAAAGCACAGTTATTGGTTTAATCAGACTTGGACTACTTTTGTGATGCCACCATACATCATGCAGCTGTATTCATAACACAGCTACAACAACAGCAAAAGACTAAAAATACATAAGTTTTCAAGATTTCAACCCAGTGAAATACTGCTGCTAACAACTTAATTCCCAAGTCAGTGGGCAGAGAAAGGGCCTGAAGAAAAATAACTGAGCATCCAGGAACATCATTCCATCTGCCTGAAGCTACAGAATTTTCCTCCTCCAATAACTGTAGTTAAAATCTCTGTCTTAATATGTTTTGATAATTATAAATACTTCAGAGTCATTACCGTCACCATGCGTAATAGCAGTAAGAAGTCACCGCAGGCATATGACAATGAAGTCATGGGAAGCATAGAAACATATGAAGAAAAAAGTCAATTATGAGCTTTGCAAACTTTTCAATTTAGGCAAATACAGCCTCAATTAGAAGCCGCTTTTTTGGCAGCTTTTTAATGCTATAAATTCCAATCATCCTGAAACACTTATATTTTGCTCAAGGGGTTGTTCTTGTTCTGCCACCAGAACAAGGGGGAATCCTGAATGGCTGGCAAGAACCTTACTTTTCTTCTTGAAGAAAGGTTCCATTACAGTGGACAGTGAACTAATTCATTAGAGCTCTACTTCCTTCCCAAAAGCTAAACTAAATAGCCCAAGTTCATTTATGTAAAATGCCAGAAGAAAAAAAAATTATCTTTTAATAAAGTTCAAGTGTTTAGAAAAGAATAACAGACCATATCCTACTTTGGCCATCATAAATTATGTCTGTTTAAGCAGATCAGAAAGAAGTATTACATCTTTCCACTGGTTAGACAGAAGTCAGCAATTAGTAATGGACATATACAGGAGTTTTGAAGACAGATTTTGCTGGAAAGGAGGACGTAAATAGAGAAACACTGAGGCATTAAGAATTTAATAAAAAAACCCACAAAATTCTTAGCCAGAATTTTGTCTTCAGTACATTCAACTGAAGAAGCCAGAATTATACCAAGACGCCTGCCCTACCAGTTACAGTAAAAGCACAGGATAGTTCACATATATGATTCTTGACAATATAACATATGATTTTAGTGTCATTAACGTATTTTAAGAACACTGAGCAAACTTTAAACCTCAGGACATAAAGCCATTCTGTTTGTCCTTCTTATCCTCCCAATCACTGCCTAAGATATACCTATCCCGATACTAAAAAAGTATCATTTTGCTATAGGCAGGTTTTAAAATGAACATTGGTGATAAATAAAATGATTCATGTATGTAGTATAGATTCTATTTGTTCAATAAGGCTAATATTTCTTACATCAGGCCTATTCTAAAGAAGTGAGATCCCTAGCTTCTAAGGACTTACTCCTTATATGATGATGACAAATCTGACTTCCTGACTTCCTGAACAAGTGTTGATAAATATCAGCAGTCCATGTCAACTTACACAATTTGCAAATATAATATCCTATGTTTCTCTTCTCATACCTCCTACTATAGATTAGCAACTAATCCAAATTGTCCCAAATTTGTATTAACATGGACACGTCATCATGAGCTCTTCTAGGGACTTAAAAAAAATTACCAGAATTTATGCACTTTGTGAAGCAAAAAGGAGATTACAATCTGATGTTTTAATGTCCTTTTATTGAACATCAAGCAGATGAGGGCTTATTTCATGAAGATTTTCTTAAGCTTCCATAAAGCTCACATTCTGACATCTTTCTGATGCTCTGGGGATGTAAATTAAACTTAGATTGCACTGTAATGGAAAATCAAATTTATTCCGTCAGACCCCTTGACTAATAGGGTGTAATTCCTGCTTACTCAGTTGTTGCAGTTCCAGCCTTGAAAGTTCAAGGACCAGCAAAGAAGCTACTGCCGCTTCAAACCACTGTACGGAGTATTCCTGCCGTATGTGATCTTCAGGCTGCCTTCACAACTTCCTTCAGTGACAGCATTTCCTAAGTGACATAGAGGTCACCTTCCCAGAGCACCAAGAGTATGGTTATTGCTCTTCTAGTTGGTAGACTGCTCATCTCCTCTCTTTTCCCAGTTTCACCCCATCTCAAACATCCGCAGCATGGAAACGTCGTAAATACTCTACATGCAACCACCAGTATCATTCAACTTGCAAAAACCATAAAAAACCTACCAGAAAAAAACCCTGAAGAAACATGAAGTTGCAACAGATTATGAGAAGTGTACAATCTGCAAAGCAAATTTATGCATACCATTGGCATAATATGCTCCTTGGGCAATGTGCACCCAAGCAAACCTCCCCCTCACTATTCCTCAGAACTGCAATTCACAGCCCTCTCACACACCCAGGTTGGCTTTCCCAAAGGTGGTTCAGTACCCCGAGGGAGCAGATCACCCACGTGGACTCCGGAAATTAAAAATGGGTCTTCTCTTCTTCTTGGATTATTTTAAGCCTTCGGAAGGTCAGAACTGTCTCAGTGCTGAGTATCCCATACAGGACAGCTTCTTCCACTGAGCCCCTAAAGGAAATGGCCCAGCACAGAAGAGAAATCAATGGACAAACACTGGTTAAAGCTATCATGATGTACCATTTATTTCAGACTCTTTTTGTGCGCATGCAGTGACATTTCCTGACCACCTCTCTTCAAAAGCAGTTCTTCCATGGGTGGCTTGAATGACTTTTCCTATTCCTTTGAGAAGTAACACAGTAATGAGTTCTGGAGCTTTCTAACTAGAGGGAACACACATGAGAATCAGACGTGACAAGACTGGCAAAACACCAAAGACCCAGATGAAGGAACATTAATGGATCTGTTTGGCATCAGAAGTCATGCGATTGGGATAAATCAACTATCAGTTGTCCCTGCCATGGTCACAGATCCTCTGCTTTCCCTAAACCCCTAACTGGTCTTTCCAAATGACACTCTAAAGAAGACTGAAAGTACCAATTTCTAAAGGGTCAAGAGATTTGTCAGCCATGACTACGTAATAGAATTGTTCTGCAACTGTTCTCTAACTCTTAGTTTAGGGATACAGATTTACACGCTATCCCATCCCTAAGTGCACATCACAAGTAAACCCTGTTTCCTTGATCGTCATACAGAAATTACTACCTAGGTACTTCTGAAAGCACCAAATACCTCAGTTTGCAAATTTTAATATACATCAGAACTGTTTCTGAGGCACTGCTGAGATTTGAACCAATGCTGTTAACCTTGACCAACCAGCCACTCCTCAGTATTTACACCCTACATATCCCAAGTGCTTATACAGCAGACAAACTAATTTCAACAGTTTCGTTTCTGAGCAAGGCAAGACTGTCTCCACCGAAGTGAGCACTTAGACAACTGGTTACCACAATGCATACACATGCTCTTGCTGTGGAATCCAGCTTTTATTCAGTTCACTGGTTTAGATCTTTAGGAGTTTGTCAGGTTTTAGTGTTCAAATATAAATCTGGGATCTGTAGAAATCACTATGGAACTAGCTCCATTCTTATGTCAGGTATTTGTTTTAGTTGGCTTAGTGAACCGCAGAGTTCCTTTGGTGAAACTTACTGAACAAGGGATCCTTTGTAGAAGGCGGCAACACTAACCTTTTTATCTGAGCTTACAGAACCTTTAATTTGGGACTTGCAACTTTACAGCATTGTGAGATTTGCTTTTGCGCTCCTTGTAACTCCAAACCCAGGGCCAAATTCTACCTTTACTTATCCCCAAGCAGTAACTCACATCTCAAACTGCAGTTTGCAGAACAAACATCTCAGATAGATAGCATCAAACCATTCATTTTTCAATTAGAAGAGCCACACATGCTCCAACGAGAATGAATAAACTTGAGTTCCATCTAGGTTTCATATTAATTGCGGTCTCTTTTAGAACTGGAGATTCAGCGCAACAGATATGCAGGTTCTGCCAACTCTGCACATAAATAATCTGAACTTGCTGATGGCACGGGAACAGCACGATGCTCTTCTCCATGCCCAGCCCTGTCAACGCAGAAGCAACAAGGAGTGGCTGCTTCAACAAAGCTGTGCTGCCAAATAGCTGTACATGGAGCTGCTGCCCAGAGCCTCTCTTGGAGCAGCCTGCAGAAGTTCAAAGAATCCAGGTGGTGCCGCACCGGCTGATAGAGCTATCACAACCAAAAGTAAAAAGCACGCACCAACACCGATGCCACCAAAAACAATGAAAAATTTAATGTGTTCATTCACAGAAAAACAGAACACTTCTTGCTTCAGCTGTGGCTCTAGCCTGTAAAGTGATTATGTATGAAGGAAAGAATTCAGCATGACTTTCAGCTTTCATGAATTAGCAGAGGTTTCAAATGAAGAGGAAAAAAACAAGCTATATCTGAGCTACGTCTGCCCAATCTGGGAGCTGTTGTCACAATAAGCATGTAACCCATGACGTACCACCCATGTATAGTTTCACTACCAAGCACAACAAAGAGCCAGCATCCTTTGGCGCAAAAGCCCCATGCGCAATCTTCCCCTATGGCATATTGTTCCGATGCATTATTTGCACTGGTGTGTACCCAGGAGCTACGCTTGGGAGCAAGCACAGCACTGCACTCAGGCACAGAACTACGGTCTCCACAAAGTTTCAATTAGCCTTTCAACTCAATTACACTTCATAAAAAAGAAACTGGGATACTAGATACGAGATGTCATGTTTTGTAAGAAATTTAATAATATTACATTTTAATTTTTCCTATTGACATTTAGTTCGGTTTTGAATTCAAAATATGAAGCCAAAAAAGCAAAATAAATTATCCTGTGAAAGTTAACAAATTATTCCATTGTTTTTAACAGCACTGGGCAAATCCCACTGAATTAGGCATGAATTTGTCACATATGCAATAAAGAACTTAAGAGAAATACACTGTTCCCATTGTAAATCTTATTTTTAGAGGTTACATGTTAACGTTTTAAATTAACTCCAGGCTGAAACTTGGAATATGCAATTATTCCACAAGGGGAAAAAAAAAAAAAAGAGGAAAAGTGATTGACAACTTGGTCTGCTTTTCTGACCACTACTAGTTAAATAAGATCCTTCATTAAATACTTGACCCACCTGATAGCTCTGTCTGATCAACCGCTGAATGATCTAAGGTACATTGGCACAAACTCCTCTCGCCCTGCATGCATCAAAGCTGATGCCCGGGGGTTTGGGAAGTTCTTCCACAATTTGAGGGGTTACCCACATTTGCCAGGCAGAGCCTTTGCCACCACCAGCACCACAGCTCCCGGGCAGCTGTCAGCATACACATTACCCCAAGGTAAAGAGACGACGATCACCTCCCCGTAACCCTACCCATTTCAAACCCTGCCACTAAATGCCATATCAACCGTGTAAAAACGAGTGTTTTCATTCCCCAAAACCGTCCGTCCGCAGCCTGTGACACCCCCGGAGGGGTCTGGGTGCCCCTTCTCGCAGGTTTGCAGAGGGTGCCGGGGCAAGGCGGGCACCCGCAGCACCCTGCTGCGCGACACTCCCCCGCGGGCTCCCCACGCTACCGGGGAGCTGCCACGGCTCCGCGAAGGCTGGACGACCCCGGGACGGACAATTAAATCACGGGCTCGCACTAGCGCTCCTCCGGCGGTGCGAAGTTTGGGCGGGGGCCAGCCGCTCCCGCCCGGCGCGCCCCGCAGGTACCCTCCGCCTGGCCGGCCGGTGTGCCCCGCTCTGCCCCGGGGGAAGCCGCCGAGCCCCGGGCGCGCCCCGCGCCCACGCACGGCCCCCGCGCGAAAGCCAAACCCAACCACGACCCCGACCAGCCAAAGGGGGACACGGGGGGCTCGGCAACTTACGGCGCTGGCAGAGTCCCGGCACGGCCGCCAGCAGCCGGGCCGCCCCCAGGAGGGCTCCGGGGCCGCGCTGGCACTTGGGCACGGAGACGATCCCCGCGGTGAGGCACGCCAGCAGCGGCACCCACATCATGCGCCGCGGGCGGCACCGCTCCCGCTCCCGCTCCCTCGCCCTCTCCTCGGGGCCGCGTCTCGGCGCCGCGGCGCGCTCAGTCCCGGCCCCCGCGGGGGCGGCGGCGGCGGCGGCGGCGGGGCCGGGGGAGGGGCGGCGGCGGCGGGCCCGGCACAGGTAGGGCGCTCGGAGGCGGCGGGGCGGGCGGGGGCCGCCGCATCTCAGGGGCAGCGCCCGCCGCTCCCCCGCGCCCCGCGAGGGGCGGCCCCCCGGCGGCGCCGGCAGCAGCGGCGGCGGGGCCCCGGCCGAGCGCGGAGAGCGGCTCCCTCCATCCGCCTCCAGCCCGGCGCGCAAGGGGCGCCCGGCCGCCCGCCCTGCCCGGCCGCGGGGAGGCACTTGGCACCGCGCGGGGAGCGGCAGCGGCCCCGCACCTCCCTCAGGGAAACAACCGCCCGGCGGCTGTCCCCGCCCCGCGGCTGCCGCCCCCCGCCTGCCGACCCCCGCCGGGGCGCCGCGCCGCCAGGTGGGCGCTGCCCGCCGCCGCCGGGGCCGGGGTTGGAGCGGGGGGGGAGGCACGGGAGCGCGAGCCCAGGCCGCCCGCGGAGCCGTCGGGCCCCGCCGCGGTCGGTGCGCCTCGGGCCGGCGGGTCCCCCCCGGTTGCTAGGAGACGGCAGCGGGGCCGGTTCGGCGGGCGGGGGCGGGCGGGGGCGGGGCCTGGCGGTGAGGTCACTGCGCCCGCCCCGTCCGCGCCTCTTTGTTCGGCGCCCATTGTTCGCACCGCGGCTCCCCCTTCCCCCGCCCGCCCCGCCCCGCTCCGGGGGGCCAAGGCCGCGGGTGAGCGCTGCGCCGCCCGCCCCCGCCGCTCGTCGCCCGCCGCCGCGGCCCGGGTGGCGGATGGCGGCCCTGTCGGCAGCCCCCCGGCCCTTGGGGCCCTCTCTCCCTGTGAAGCCGGCCGGTGCAAACGGGCGCTCGTGCGACCCTCGCTCCCGCCTCCTCATCCTCACCCCCCTGACCCCGACCTCAAAAACTTCCCCCGTCCGTCCCCCGTCTGCCCCCGGCGCCGGCCGGCAAACCGCCCTCCCACCGCGCACCCCCCTGCCGCCCCCGATTACCTCACGTTACCTAAAAATACCTCCCCTCCTTTTATCGCTCCTATCGCCCTCCCCGAGTAATTTCTGCTCGGAGTTTCCACCCCTTCGGGCGAAGTGGGAGTAACGCAAAGGTTAACCGTGCCCTGGGCCGGGCGGAAAGTACCGCGCCGTGCGGGCCAGGAAAGCCCCGCCGGGCCTAGGTGCGCTCGCCGGCCCGCACCGCCCGGCCCCGCTGCGCTCCCCGGCTCTCCCGGCCTCAGGTTTATTCTTCCCCCCCCTCGAGGGCTCCGATCCCGGAGGAGGCGGTGGGTGCCCTTTTCCCGGCAGGTGAAACGCACCTGGTCACCTCGCCCTGTCACACCGGGTGACGGGCCCCACCGCGGGGGTCGGTGCGCCGGCCTCGGGCCTCGCGGCCCCTGGGCTGAGCTCAGGCAGCGATAGCCATCGCTGTGTCATCGCTTCGGTTCTGTTCCGGCTGAGCAGATGTCAGCGCATGCAGGGTGCCAAACCAGCACCTCAACGCAGCACCCGACTCTGCCTGTGCAGGGTACAACGTTAATAAATCATGCAAATGCAGCCGGAGTAAATACCGTGCTGTTTCACAGTCTTTACGGATGAAAGGCTGTTGAAGAATTTTCAGACCGTGTGCTAAGCCTCACGGCGCTGATGGGGAGGGTTTATCATCTGCACGTCAAAGGTCAGAAACTGAACACATGCTGGGTTGGTTCAAGGACTCAGAGGAAGACACAGCAATGGAGCAGTCCTACGCTCCCATCCGTGTGAGTTTTTAAACACTGTGTCATCTCGGATAACTTGGAAATCTTGGAAAAATCCCCCATTTCTGACATTCGAGTGTCATTCCTCAAGCAGCCACAGCCCAAATGGGGATATGGTATGTGAGAAAGCCATATGCTGACGTGAAAGGGTAGCATCTATGTGCCTTCAAACGTTGCATTCTTGACCTAAAAGCTCTATGATTTCAGAGGTCACAATCTGAAACTGTGTTAAGTGGCGAGCTACATGTCCCGTGAGCTCAGTTGGGTGCTATTCTTTGAAATGAGATGTGCTTGTGACAGGTGAACTAAACTCAGTTCACTCCTATTTGACACTAGAATGTCTAACTCCTGCGTCATGATGTTGCAAACTCACAGTGATTCAAATGTACCTGAAAAAAGGGTCCAGGATGAGACATGAATTCAAGAAAATATCTTTAAAGAAAATCGCTGCAGAAGCAGAAGTTCCTGAAACGGACATCTCTCTACTTCGGGATTTTTGCCTGCACAGTCTAAGTAGTGTTGATGGGAGGAAGAACACAGCCAATACTCAGTATGGATATTTTCTGTATGAATGCATTTATCAGATCAGAATTTAAATTCTCATAAGCATCATAAAGAAAACGTCTTTGTTCTCAACAGCATGATTTATCTCGAGAATTTCTAAGCACAGGCGGTTCACCAAACAAATAGGAAATGGAGTATCCCTTGCATGTACTACTCCTTATGAGAACCATGTCCAAAGTTGTGGCATTCTGGGCAGAAAGGCAATATCTACAGTCTAATGTGGAAGAAAAAAAAAGGATAATTTTGAATATGATATTTGAGAATAAGGTAACCAAAATGAGCACACTCTATTCATTAATTTAAACACTGAGGTAAAGGATGCCACTATTGGGTGAGAACTATGCACCCTGAACAAGCAAAGTCACCAGTATCAGAAGTAACAAAGAAGCCAAGAGCTGAAGGTGCCAAGAGTTGAGGCCTCTATCTGTTAAGGCCGCTGTAACTGTTCAAAGTATTCTGCTGGTTTCTGAAAAATGCAGCTTCTCCCTATTTCTTTAGCTTCATTCCTCCCATGGTGGAAACTAAAGACTTAACAATATTTAACTTGCAGTGATAGCATCTTCGAATATATTGTTGCTTAGATGGTGTTTGTAATGCAATAATATAAGCCGCATCTCAAAGAACATTTGCAGGAGATCTGAAGGATGATTCTAGTTCTACAAATGGAGAAACTGAATTATCTAAGGTCACATAGAGACTTTTAACAAGGACCTGAAGACCCCTGGAACTGAATATAAGTGTCAATCCGTTGTCCCATGCACAGGGCCATGAACACTTGAAGTAATAGTGGTTGTGGGATCTACGCCCTTAGAGATATTTGAAACTCAGCTAAACAAGTCCCCAGGCAGCCTGATCTAACTGGACCTGTTTTGAGCAGAGGGCTGGTTAGGCCTCTGGGGGCTTTTTCCCACCTAACTTATTCTGTCCATTTTTATGGTGGAAAGCGTGTAATTCTCTGTTCTTACATTACATGTATACCCGATTTCTTGAAGTGTTCTAACTGTGCTTTCTTTCCAGCATTTAAACTTGCTTTATTGAAAACAAAATGTAATTGTCTATCACAGTTCTGGGGAATAGCCTCTCTTTTCAGGAAACAGTTTTGAAAATGTTGCATCTGCATGAATGTTCACTAGAGTGGGTTGAAAAACCCAAAGCATTTCTTACAAAAACCACGTTCCTTTTTTGGTTGAATATTTCCAACCATCTATGATGTGCCATTTCATGGGGGAGAGTCCAAACCAAGACTGCAAAGGGAAGAGTGATGGTGTTTTACAACTTCTAATATCGAAAAATACATTATGTGTTCATTAGCCTGTCACGTGATTTCTTACATTATCATGGCGTCTTAGGCATGATTAAAATCCCCATAGAAAGCATTTTGGTATACTTAAATTAACTGCAGTTTCCTCCAACTTCCCTATTTTAATAATTTAAAATTTTGCTAGAATACAGTAATTGTTTTGAAGTTGGTGGCTTCATTTGCTCCCACTGACATGCAAATTGTATTTCTTTGCTATCTAACTAAAAGGATCACATGCTTGTCTGTCAGATACAACTGCATTTGCTACAGCTTGGATTCTTTTTTTTATACAACATTTGAATCTGCATCTGTTTCATATAAAGAAGTCAGTGTATTTTACAAATCTTTCATAACCCATGAATTTAAAATGACAGAACAATTCAAATTCAATAGATGTTCCCAAGAAACAGATTGCCAAGGGATCATAAGCCTCCCCCCAGCAGTGTGGACTATGAACAATCCACCTATGCTGTTTTTTATATCCAGTGAAATTCTGTATGAAATTCCAACTGCCCTGTGCAATACACAAAATTTGTAACAAAATGTAGTTTAGTCGTTTGACAAAACTGTGATGCATTTCCACACATGATATTAAAACTATGCACATTGTTTTTTATTTCTAGGTGCAGTTCTCACTGCGAAAACTGATAATGTCGACTTTAAAACCAGAATATTTACTCCCCAAAATAGTATTTTTCATGATTTTGTCATTAATGCTTACCTTAGTTACCAGCCCACACTACTGAACTTCCTGATGCACATGGCAGAAAGAGAAAATTGTGCATTTTAAGGACAAGCGCTATTCCAAAATGACTGATACTCTCTTTAGAGTTTTTCCTGAAGGTTTCACGTGGGCATTTCATGTGGGCTTGCAAATCTTGCCTGGGTTTGCAACTTCAGTGGCTTCAGTAGGCCTGCATGAAACAATCTGGCAACACCTGAAGCACTGTATTTTTGCATTTGCCTTCTCGATGCTAACCGTTTGGTCAATGTTAAGCAGAGACAAGTGGAATAACACCTTCTATCTTCCATATGTTCAGCCTGGTGACTCGTGTATACTGTGTCTAACTGTTGTTTTTATTCATCATTTATTTGTATGCGTTTAACTGTAAGACGTTTTTCTTTTCTGGTCTAAGTGCCAGCAATATTCCCTCCCTTCTGCTTTTCTGTAGAGAATTACTTGCAAAACCCCAGCAGTACACTTCTCTTCCTTTCTTATATAACCAAACAAATTCTAAAATTTATGTATTAAAAATAGCATATGTAGTCCTCTAGAAATCCCAGATCTTGATCTTGTGTGCTTCAGTGCTTGCCGAAAGCCCTCTGAGGAAGTGTGTGTTATAAGACAATAAACCTGAGATATTTCGTATTATTGCAAGAAAAAAAATTGCAGTGCAGGTGGATTCTCAACCAAAATGGTCAGCGTGCAGTTGAGACAGACAGCAGCGGCTTCTCAGGTGAGAAAGTGTCAGTCTGTTTAGAGTTTACTAGGTCAAAACCAATGCTTTAAGCTCTATCCAGACACTTATTTCCTAGGACGCCTGTAGTACGGACAGCTGATCTGTAAATTAGCATTGAGGGGGGCCTCAGTGAAGGTACCCTTGTCCTCTGTTTAAGAAAGAAGAGGATGATTTTTCTAGAGACAAGCAAGCATAAGAAGTTATCTATATAATCCAAATAAGATGCTCAAAAGCATAAAAACATGTATTGTAACAAGTGGCCAAAGCTCAGGGTTTTTTATTGAAATGCTCTAATAATCTCTTTCTGGAAGTATTTACTGAAAAAACCCCAGCAGTACATTCAGTTGAACAGATGTACTCTGAAAGAAGAACATTTTAATTGTTGTCACATGCAGAGTTTTAAAGAACACTATTACACTAAGATTTTTCGGTACTTCCACCGTGCTTTTTTATGTGGTGGAACTGGTATTTCAGATAGAAGTGTTTTCTTCCTTTTGACAAATAAACTTGTGGTGTGCTTCGAGAGACATTCTGACTTCAGATGGAAGAGCTCCCCTGTGGCCTGTCTTTAAAGTATAAAATTTACCTGGGGTTCTTCTAAAAGCTGTTATTAATATTTTCCAGATATTACATCACGGATTTACAGGCACTGTGGCTTGATTTCTGGAATAAATAGGATAGAAGAGCAGTAAGCCAGATAAGTTATTTCATTAACCTTATTTCAGTGGGACTTTTGCCTGAAGGACTGAAGACCAGACCCTGCGTTACTAATCTTTGTGCCATTTTCCTGTTTTCCTTCAATGACTAATAGAGAACGAAGAGCATATAGTTTTACTTAGTTTTATATTCACAAAGGACTGCAGCCCACCCCAAAACAGTCATTACAATTTTGTATGCTAACTGTATGGTTTTCCAGCTCCGTGGAGGTTGGGCGAAGGCCGGGTTTTTCTCTTGGTAGGTGTAGCTGTAGGTCCACAGATGCTAAGGCTGCTGAGCTCCTCTGGAAACATGCATTTCAAAGGACAGTTTGTGACATAAACAAACAGCATTTTCATTTCTACAGAGGAGCAACACCCACTGTGAAGTTCAGCACAGCCATGCACTTTTCTCAGATTTTTTTGTATTGTTGCAAGCTGAAACTATCCACACTACACTGGCGCTCCATGTGGTTTTTTTTCTTTTACCTCCACCCATTTCCTTCTGTTCTTGTTGCCTGTCTCCTACCTTTCTGGTACTTGAAAAAGGCATGCAATCTCCACTTACTGCTGAGAGCCACCTCAGGTGCCAATCAAGTGACTGTGTTGCACCTTGGTATTTTCATTTCCTTCTTCCTCAAAATTTAGTTTCTCTTCTTTCTCTCATTGAAGACTATTACTCCCATTCTACCTCCCTCCTCACCTGCATTAAAATTTTTTATTTGCTCTTTCTCTCACATTGTTTTTTCCCTCAGTCACTTTGGATGGATCCTCAGATATTTTACAGGCCTCTTGCTTTCCCCATCTTCCCTCTCTCTGCTTCTCTCACTTCCCTAATGGAGTCCCAAGGTCACGATTGCTGCTGCTGCAGCTATCTCAAGCAACGCAGTTTTTCCTTCATCCTCTTTCCATTATGATTTCAGCCCTTCTGTATCCCCAGGATTTAAGACGTTGCATTACCAAAGGGGGAGATGAAATATTCCATAATAATACAGCAGGCCTGACAACATTTTGGAAAGTTTTCAGAGAAAATTCCCAGGTAAGCCCCTGTCACAATTAGCTCACTCATATTTCTCAGAGGTTTACTATGTAATGTTGTACAAGGAAGGAACTGGTAGAAAGAAAAAGGTAGAATATAGTGGAAAAACAGTAGGAAATATTTCTTGGGACTTCTGAAAGATTAAAGTTCCTCCTGAGAAACTATTGAGGAAATTGTGTTAGAGGTTGAAAGGGAAAGTTAAGTTGTGGTTTAGAAACAGTACTAGTACTGTTTAACAGAAATTAAAGCTCATATTTAGCACAGTACAGCCTCTATAGATCAGACTCAAAAGCATCCTACAGTTACAATGCAGAAGTTTGTAACTGGGTGTCTGATGACTACAGATAATTTCTCCTGTCCATAGCCAAGCCAAGCTGCTCATTCTGGTGGATTGAGTGGTGGCCGATGAGTGGAAAAATCCCACAGGCAAACTCTGTGTGTGCATGGCAGAGCGGGGAGGTGGGAGGAGTGGGGAACAGGGTCAGGGAGGGTGCGTTTTTCCAGAATTATCAAAAGCTTTGAGCCTCTCTGATAGGATTTTGTCTGGTCTTGTCTTCAGACTTGGAATGTGGTGTGCACATTACAGCCAGGATGCTCTCTGTGGGGTATTTATCTGCATATTCCCTCCTCTCTCACCAGATCCCTGCTCAAGACTCACTGCTAACATGACAACTAAAAGTAATCAAGAAATGTTTAATGGTGAAATTGAGAAAGCATGGAGGCAGATGGGGGTGTTTAGAAATTATAAAAAACTCAACAAAAACAATTACTTGCTGATTTTTGTAATGGTTTCAAATATGTGTCTGTATATATGTCTCCTTGCCTCTCAAATCCTGCTTATCCTTAGGTTGTTATTACTTTGGCATAGAAGCATCTGTGTTTGAGCAGCACCTCATAGAAGTTCATCCCTACCTCTGATTTTTTTTTTATTCATATCAATCTTCCCTCGTCTAATTCCAGGATCCAGTAGAGCTGTAGTTATTGATGTTACTGTTTTTCTTTCATGCTATAATAAAGCTAAGATCCTTTTCAAAATTATGTATAATTAACTTGTGGAATTCATTGGCTCCAGATAAGAACCTTGTAGAATTTAAGAATAGATACTTATATAGATTTTATGCACCTTTACACTAGGCAGGATGAAAGTTCGTAACAGAGGTAAGCTTTCATATTTCAGAACAAGAACCAACAACTGTCTGGGGCTGCGGAGAAATCTCCCCTGCAGCTGTATAGCGATGCAGTCCTTTAAAGATTATTTCTAGTTTTGCTGAAGCATTAGGTACTGGCCATTACTGAAGTCAGGACAAGGCATAAGAGGGACTATGGGATACATATATTGCTAAGGGACAGACGCCTCTAGCCCGAGTTGAGGGTCTCTAGGAGTAATTGCATTCTTCAACAATATTTAAAAAGTCAGTATAAACTGAGGACCAAAATTAAGGTCACACTGTTAGCATATACTTGAAAAGAGTACACAGCTACCTTAGGATTTGCCAGGCCTTATGTTTTTATCTCAAATGGAAAATATTTTACATAATTAATTTACAGCCAAACTAGTTATTTGTTCCTTTAGAATTTAGTTAATGTGATACTTTACCAGCAAATAATCCTCATGTGACATGACACACTAATGAACAGTGGAAGGTGAGGGGAAATAGAGGTGGCAAACTAATTTAGTAAGCCTAGCAGTGTTTGAAGAAAAATGTTTCTGATTAGACTTCTTTGGCACCATTTTCCATCATGCATGGTCTTTAATTCAAGATGCAGTGGTTGTATAAGAGACAGATTATATATCAAACAGAAGTGTTAACCTTAATGGAGAAATTGCTAGGTGAAGTTGCATAGCCTATATGACATGGAGGGGTCAGAGAAAATGTTCATTATAATTCTTTCTTGATTTAAATTCTATCAGTCTTGTAAGTGTCCAGATTTCTACAGATAATTAGCAAAACTGTATGACTTGGCCTTGGAATAAAATGGAACACAAACTATTAATTTGCAGGATATGTGTCCTGGCTGACTCTGAAACAAGTAAGGATTACATTACATGAAATTAAGCTAAAATTTCGCCACACTCAACAGAAAAATACAGGTGCAAAACTGAAGTAAAGGAGAGAATGGCCGGCACCATAAGCGGTACAAATATCAGTGACATGCACTTTACCTCAAATATAACTGTGTGCGCCACGGAAGACATAGACACATGGACTGCTCGAAGGGACAGAAGAGAATGTCTAGTCTTTTGCTCTTAGCCGTTAACTGTCTCCCAGGGAATACTGCAAATACACTATGATCACAGCTTGAAAATGCACAGTTATGAATTTACTTATTACTTGTGGGTTTTCATTTTTACAATGGGGGCCAAAATGATGCCGTCACTAAGCTTCTTCCCATGTGTGGGTGGTGGAAACCACTAGTTCTCTGTAGACTCTTGGTTTATTTTTTAGTGCATCATTGTGAGTTGGTCAGTCCACTTCCTTATAAGAACATGAGAGGTGTCATTCCTGTAGGTGGAGAGGGTAAACCGAAAATAATACAGATCAGATCCTGTGGGGAGTCAAAATGGAGTTGAATGTGTAAATCAGGATTAAGCATCAAAACCAAAACCAGCAGAAATACAGTTCTTTGTTGTCCAGAAATTCTTTGAGCCTATCAAAGTATAGCTTTTTTCCTTGAAATATCTCGTACGTAACTTGTTCTTTTGTTTGCTATTTGTGCTTTGGGATGTAAGACGTATAGGATGAACATACTACAAAAATGATAAGAAGGATGTGCTCTAACACTAAAAGGTTGAGTACAACTTTATTTCAAACTATTAGGTTGTTTCTCTGGTAGTTTTACATTTATACTCTGTGGCCACATCACTTCAGAGCCTTCTTTCTCTTTAATTCAGGTCCTCACTCTATATTCTACAGCCTACCAAAAAGTTTTTATGAGATCCACTTATACAAGGAGCAAAACATAGCATTCACTGTACAATGTTATGAATTCTAGGTACATAGACACATTACAAAAAGTTTTTCCAACATATGATTTCATTATGTAAAATTGGTAGTTCATTGAAATTAAAATTTTTATAATTGTGCAAGAAGTCAGTATTGGCCACCCAGTACAGACACCATGAGTAAGAAACAATAATTTTAAGTTATTTGATGGAAATTATAAATAGTTGTAGCTAAATAGAGAGCTGAGGCAGAATTCTGCCTGTTGGTGCAAAAAGGAGTCAGTAGCCAGAGTTTTCTTCTCCATCTGAGCTCTTGCTATTTTCAAGTAGCTTGAATTTCTAATGAGTGCCTAGAGACAGCAACCTCTCCTCTGTAGAGAGCGTAAGACCTACACAGCTTGCCTGCTGCCCCGGTTGTGTTACCCAAACAGTGGCTGGGCACACCACCCACTTTTGGTCTTGAGCCATCTGTTGCTCAGTAGTTTATGCTTCCTTTTATGTTGTTTCTTTAGTTTTGCCTTCTGCTTTTACCAAAACCAAGTACTGTATACGATTTTTCCCCCTAATTTTTATATTGGCTTTCAAATCCAAAATAGATGCAGAGAGAAGAGATAATTCCTTCTGGAGCGCTGGACGAATGTTTGGGTCTTTTTTTTCCCTTGCTTTGTATTGTGTTTTTTTCTTCCAGAGCAAAGTTTTGTTTCCCTTTAATCTCTTTCAGCCAAAGCGACTGTAGACGCTGCCTGTAACAATAGTAGGCAAGCATTTTTCCATTCCAAACACAGGAATGTAGGCTGAAGGAGTATATAAAACCTTTAGGTGGCAGCCAAGGGCTACAGTTTGAATCCCTAGATTTATTAGTTCTGTGGTTTATGGTGTCTGCTTCAGGTGGCAAAGAGGATATGATGAAGAATTAATTTCTAATACACCCAAAACTAAAGCAGAAGGAATTCAACACAGGTGAAACAATTATTAAAAAGCTGGATGTGTCTGGATATACAGGAATGCACCTGGGAGCTCTCTCTGTGGTCTTGTTGCACTTCCACCACCCTCTGTCTCCTCCAAAGTGCTCTTAAAAGCACACCCTAAAGCCTAACATCTTAGTCCTATCGATAAATTTGTTATAAAAATGGCATCTAATATAGGGCTTTTGTGCTGTATTCGGAACGTGAATGATAACGCGTATGGACCTGGGAGAAGGTTAGAAACACTTGGCTGTCCCCGGCATGGGTCCTCTCTGCCCCATGGCCCATCACAGCAGGGCTGTAGGGACTGCTTGTTCCCTTGCCTCCCTGGCTCTGTAATGCCTCTGCAAGTCTCCTGCGCAATTTGGGGCATGCCATGGGAGACTGCTTCTCCAAAGGTGGTCATTCAAACAATATCTTCAGGAATTATATCTTCAGGATTATTATCCCCATGCCATTCTAAAACAGAGCTTTGTGAAAATGGTTTGGATTTTTTGTTTTGTTTTGTTTTGTTTCATAAAATGGACTTGTCAAAATCCTGAGATTAGTTTGCTGCAGTTATGCAGTAGATGTGTTGAAATTCTGCTGAAATGTATTCTTACAATGTTATTAAATCATCTAGAGATGTCAGAATGTTTGTTAATGAAGATAAAACTATTTGAAAGAAGCTGTAGACTCCAGAGACTTCCTCTCAGTGAAGAAAATGCATCTTTGTTTTTACAAATAACCGCACAGAGATATATTTTGATACAGAATTTACTTTTTTTTTAAAACTTGCTGTCATTTCCATGCAAGAAAACATGGCCACATATTTATTATGTTTTTTTGGGAGTTAAAACCAGAAAAATGAGAGATTTACAGATAACCTCATCTGTTTATTGTACTGTTCCCAAAGTTTTTCTTGTCATAGTTAACAACCACATGCAGCTTCACATCACGTTGTTTACCTCTGCAGTCTAATGCAGCATACGTCGTCTCACCATCCCATGGGTAGGCTGAAGTACCCAACATTGTGGTGCCAGAAACCTACATACGTGCAGAACAAACATCCAAGTTCAGCAGTGAGACAAGTAATTGGGTACTCTGATTACAAACCAGATGTTAAAAATCAAGTAGTTTAATTTAAGTGGCTAGTGATCCAATGATTAACAAGATTGGTTTACATCAAGATTTGAGTTAGAAAATATAACTTTCTTTTAAACGGCTTGTAAATGTAGGAGGTCTGTCTGAGTATGTGGTTTGGTATTTCTCCACTTTTCCTTCTTTCTTCCACAGTCTCTATTTTTGTGAGTACCCATGTGAATGACTGGGGACATATGTAATCTCCATTTCCAGTATTTCTGGCTCTTCAGGTACAAGCAAGGGTCTCTCCAGAAGAATTACAGCTGTTTTAGCACACACCTGGACTGAGGCTATTACATCTGCCTCCCTGCAGAGCCTCTTCACTGGTCTGTGTCTAGTTAGCTCTGAGTGGAAACAAAGAGGTAAGTGAGCCTGGATTTTCCCACCTATGGAGAGGTGCCATGCTGTTCTTACTAACGCTGTTATCCTCTTACTACCCTGTGCTGCTGCATGCTAGTTCACCTACTGTTGCATAAAAAGGGCAGGCATCCAGCTTTACAAATTCTTTGCATTTTAATTGTCCACTTCCATTATCTGCCCCAAACTTCCTCTCATTCAAGTCCCTGCTTGATTGCATTCACCTCCAGGAAGCAAAGAATAAGGCATCTAATTCACATGGTTGAAATTACTTAGTAAACTCAATGGTCTGAGTTGATGTGGAATACAGCCAAGATGCTATAAAAGATGTCCTTGTTGTTCATGAGGCATCAATAGATGTTTACATGACAAAAAAAGATAAAGACAAAAGTCTTCCACCTAAAAGACACCCACTCCTCTCCAGTGTATATTCCTTATTACTGGCATTTTGTTTGTTCATATAAAAAAACACTGGAGGCTGACTTACTAGAAGCAGAGTTACTAAATGGTCCACTTACTTAGTTAAATAATTTATTACTGCAAAAACATTTTCTTCAATTGAGAAATGCCCATCCACCTCCTATTCCACGCTATCTTGGGGTAGACTTTCTTTGGAGGCTCTGCCTCATAATAATGTTTTTTTTTTAAGTGAGAGTGATCAGCCAGGCATTTGTGCTCTGTCTGTGCTGAGCTGTGCTATGTTGTTTTGTGACACATTTCCCTGCCGGGGGAATATCTGGGATATGGGGGTGGTTTTGAAATGTTTGTTTAGATAAGATGAGAAATGATCTCACAAGTTGCCGGAAAGAAGGGGCTTAGTGTAATGGGAGGTAAGCGAGGACGTGTCCAGTATGGTGAAGAAGGAATTACACATTAGCTCATATAAATAATAATAGCAGGTGTGGGTAATTGCACTTTAGTAAAACTGTATTTGAAAGCCGTGAAGTTGTAGTTTCTTAGCAACTGCTGCTGACAGCCATGTTTTAAGTGGCCAAGGCTTTCAAATTAAGCAACACCCATAGACTGCTAGACAACAGCATTAAATGGAGAGAAACACTAAATCAGAAGTGTTTCTACTCTACTCTCTAAACAGAAATACAACAGAGAGCCAGAGCCGCAGAAGAGGTGACGAAATAGAAAAAGCAGAAATTACATCTGCATTTCTAGGGAAGCCTTTTCAGGAAGAACTGCTTAGTAAGAACTCTTATGGAGAAAGGCATGATCCATAGCCTACTCAATGCGATGGGTAGACTTTAGAGAATGTTGGCAGGGGCATAATTTGTATTTAGGTAACTTTGTTACTTTGTTAATGCATTTTACTATGTCTTTTTATGTATTTCTCATGTAAGATCTGTGTGTGTGCATGCAAAAGATTTCATTTTATGCGAATGAGTGTATCTATGTTTAGTGTGAAGTGTAAATGTAAGTAATGTTAATCACGTAAGACCGCACTTCCAACAAGATGATTTTGGATATTGGGTAAGACATTTCGTGGAAGAAGATGGTGCTAAAGTCAACCAAGAAGAGATGAAGGATACTTAAAGAGAAGGAGTCTGAAGAGTTCAATTTTTGGCTAGTTGATGCAAGTTTACGTTTGACTAATTCATCCTGTACTGTCTGAGTTGTCTTCAATTCCTTACAGATGCTCCACAGAAAGGACTATTTCTGATTGCTAATATTATCCCGAGTCAGCTAGGGTCCTATCCTAGCAGTTGAGAACATGCTCTTAATTCATTATCTGTAGAGCCAGCAAAAAGCTCTTGACTATAATTTTGTTCCTCTTTTGAAACCAGAATATTTTCTGTCAATACATAGGCTTGGATATGTTATCCTGGGGAAAGGTTCTCCAACCCAAGATGGAAAAGCTAATGTATTAGTTAAGGCACGCCCTGGATTAACAAGCTTCAAATTCTGGGCAAGTGTCCTAACTTCTGTCTTGCTGTTCTGGTGAGTGGGAATGTCAATCTGTCTCTTACATGACTGGTGTGTTATATTGTACCCTTATTCCAGCTCCGTAAAACTCTTCTTACTTTTTTAAAGTAAAACTTACGTATGCAAAAGAACAGTGGAATTGCCTGCTACAGGTTTTAAAACACCTTAGATATTTCCATATTTTCTTCCAAGTGCAAAGCATATTTCTCTGGCCTGACTTTCTTTGACATAGTTATATAGAGGAGACATTTGTGAAAAAAACCTGTTCTAACATGACATGCCACTGTGTTCTTCATGAAGACAGTGCTGTGTTTGTTTAGAATGAGATGAGGCTATACAAAATATACACAGTACCAAAGGCTGATAAATAGTAATACGGTTCATTTCATTCAGTTCATGAGCTGTTTAATTTTTATCCTATGTATCCTCATACAACCTCTAGTATGACATAGATTCCGATATAACCACAGTTAAAAGTAATTTAGTTGTTACGTGATCCAAAACACATACAGTATTCCCCGGGGCTTCCCATGATGTCTTGACACATTCAGAGACAGTCCTTGGATTTGAAGAGAACTTATTTATCCATGACTGTTTGCTATTAGGTGGAGAGTCTCTAAGTATTCCTTTGTCAGGAAAAGGCTTTTAGCCTTTTAATAACATCTCATTGAAGTACCTAGCCACCAGCTTTTAAAAAACTGCATGTAAGACTTGCTGATCACTTTAATTTATTGAGTCTGATGTTGTTTTTTTCCTCTCACATTTAAGTGTTTTATTCCTGACTTTCTTGTTAATTCTCCTATTCTTCATGTGACATAAAAAACAACTTTCAGTATTTCACTGTCTTGTTTTTTTAATTCATATTCCACAGAGTCGATGAATGCCCATGATTTTCACCGTGGGATGGTACACAGATGTTACACTGCAGGATATATCTATCATCAGCTTCAATTTTAGGACAGAAAACACTAAAACTGCATGAACCTGAGTACTAGTGTAAGTTGCTCTCAGAACCTTTAATTCTGATGAACATGCACCTCTTTCTTTTTGCAGGTTATCATAGATTTTTCAAGCAGAAGTACTGGATTACAAATACAAGTGGAATCTGCAAGTGAATATAGTCTGCTATACACTGAAACCCAAATTTTCGAAAATGGCCTGGGATTCAAAGTACCTCAGTACCAAGCAACACAATTTTAGATATCTGATTTAGACAAGAGCTGATTTTCTCTCTAGTTCCCCCTGAAATCAAGTGGATTGCAATCTGAAACCTGAAGATGGTTGACTAGTTCAGTGCACACGTTGCAATAATAAAAGCCACACATGCCACATGGGATTTTTTCTTGCAGAAATCCAATCTTGGTTCCAAACAAAGCTGCCACCCTTTTCTATGTTCCTTTTTTTCCCTAGCTGAACTAGGAAAGGTTGGCTTAAATGATTCATAAATGATCACAGATACTGCCTAATTTATTATATTTATTTTACTTTGTGGAATAGGAATGTATTTCTTTTGACACTTTTATTAAAGTGAATTATATAATCTTTCTTTACTCAGTAGCTATTTCTCAGTTATTTTTGTATCATTCAAGTATATTGTTCTGAGTGATATTCAGAAACCACTTCCATAACTGTATGTCTTGTTTACTTATGCCATGTAGGTTTTTAAAGCTGTCTTCATTGGCTGATGGCAGGGCACCAATCCCATAAATGAACATGTTTTTGTAGTTTAAGAGAGATAACGCAGTCTCTGTACAGCTTTTGTCTATTACTGCCAATTAAATAATTGACACCTCATTTCTCTTTTTATTGTCTGTAGTCTATGATTGAAATGCAGCAGTGACTCACTGTTATATAAAACAGGTCCATATTTTGCTTCTTAACTTTATGATTCTTTTCAAAGTATGGGTGTGCCAGCTCTAATGTGTGTGTGGCATCATTGGGAAGGAATTTGGAGGCAGAATAGAAGTTTTCATTCCTTTCACCAGAATATTCCATCTATTTAAAGATCATAAAGCAGGCAGATGGGAAATGCCTAAAAAAACACAAACCCAGGGGAAGCAGAAAAAGAACAGGTTGGAATGGACCATCTGTGAAAACTTTTTGAGTATCAGATATAAGACTTGAATAGCTGGCATAGCAAATGAAAGCCTCATTACCTCCAGATGATGCAGATGCTGGGTCTGCCTTAAAATATTGCAGAATTGTTCAAACTTCACAGCAGTAGTTCTGGTAAGTTGGATGAATGGCATTGTCTGAGCTGGATTCAATAGGCTGACACCACCTGAGCAATTAAATAAAACAAGAGTCTTTCCTTTTATGTCAGTTTATACACAGGATTTTCAGTCTTGCAATATTGTGCAACGGAGGAAAGCTGACTTTGTTCAGACAAATTTGGCAATTCCATGAGAATTCCTGAAATTATTTGAGTGAAAAACTAGCTGGATCATTTTACTACTAGAATTCAAATACCTACTGGTCTATGAAAACTCATGATAAAAAAAAATGTACTACATAATTAGGGATATTTTTTTCCTTAGGGTTTTTTTCCTCTGATTTTTTTAAAATTTATTTTATTTCCAATAGGCTCTGATGGAAATATCTTATCTTTTTTTTTTTTTTTTTTAAGATTTCCCTGGGTGCATACTTTTGAAAAAATGGTTTCATTAGCACTAATGCTAAAGAGCAGTAATATTTTTTTTAGAACTATTTTTAACATTGTTATCTTGTAGTAATAAATAGTTCTCAGCCATAGAATCTTTCCCTGAGATGAAAGAGAGAAGAGCTACAAATATGAGCAGGAAGTGATACTGGCTGTAATTTAAAGACCACCTCTAAAATGACCTCTACTATCCTGAAAGTAATTTTAAAGTCATCTTGCCCTGTTCTCTTCCCCCCTCTTCTTATGAGTTTTGTTTGTTGGGGTTTTTTTAAGTGGATGTCCCAGTTTCTGAGCAAAAACTTGGAATGTGTGTATATAACAACATAATTAGTGAATACAGTAAGTGAACCATTCAAACTGGAATGAAAAAATCCCCACCAGATTTTATAACAGCTGCTGAAGTCATGTGGATAAGCCTGTTCCCGGTCTGGATATCACAGGAAAGAAAGATCAAAGCATTGTTCAGAGCTAACCATGTCTAGGGTAAAAGAAACAAGGGCGAAATTATGGTTTGTTTGTTGGGGGTTTTTTTGATGTTTTTTAAAATTGCTTTTGTCCATAATTATTTTATAGAGAACAGAAACCCTGTTTTAAAAATTTCAGGCTCAATTTGAAATTATTCACCCAGATTCTCAGTAGGAACAAACATGTTGCTATGGAGATGGACCAGAGCAAAGACAAAATATAGATACAGATAGATTCCCCAGAGGAATGTAATTTGAAGCATAAGTACACTGCTTAAACTGTATAAACACTGTTCTGGTATGCCTTGCTTTCTCCATCAAAAGTACAATAAAATATCCCTAATCCTAAATGATGTGTTGCTGTTTTAGGAATAGCTTTTAAAAGATTAGTCATTCTTCTAATATTTCTTTTACTTCTTTTTTCATAAAGGACAATACAGAAACTTTTTTGTTATTGCCTAAGTGCTATTAAAAGAAAAGGGGAAATCAGCAATAAAATGAACAAAATTTTGCAGAAAAAGCAGTGGTGAGGACTTTGCTGTGTAAAGAGATATTGTAGTGAGTTCAGTATTCATACCAAACATAAAAATGTATACCTTTTTCTTCATTGCTATACAATATGCTGAGCCCGTGTGGAACTTCCTAGAGAGAAAGGACTAGTGCTTCTGCTTTGAAACCCAAGCATCTGCCACCTGGCATACACAGAAAACCTTCATTAGGCTCTTGGATAAGAGGACCTCTGAACATACAGTTGTGGAGATGCGATTCTGTCCCTGAGCAGCCAGCACAGTACACATGAGCTATCTACCTGGATCATTGTACTCCAGAAGTAATATTCATGAAAGTGACACAGTCTCAAATAATCAAGGGAAAATATTATAATGATGTTTCTCTCCAGTAACCAGTAATTCAACAAAGGGAAAACTCATGCCAAGGTCAGCACTATATTTATTGAAGTGCACTATTTTACCTGCATATGCTGTCTAAAATCATAGCTTCTATTTCAGATTAAATATCTCATTATATTAACACTTTCCTCTAGCTCTCTGTGAAAATAGCACATCATATCAAAAAGGATAGGTTAAAACTGTTCCTGTATTTTTTTCTCATAAGCATTATTTTCATAGGTCTCAGTTTCCATAAGTAGCTTGTGGAATTCAATATACATGGTTTTTTATAGAATTGCATCACTGTGTAGTACCACAACATGAAAAAGAAAATATTCAAGCTATAAAATAGATAGACCCCCTTCATAGATAACCCAGTCTTAACATTACATCTGGAAGCTATTAAAGCATGTGGACTTCTTTTCAGGGAGGTTTTAGAGATGATAAGGCACAGATTTAAAAATATTTCTCTACAGTTGTGACCACCAGCCAGGTTTTTGAGTGAACTTGACTGTGTTTTATTATAATACCTCTATATCATATGTATTGCTTAATATAGATGTATAGGTATGCTCAGAATTAATCTCATTAGAGAACTAAAATATTTGGAAGACCTTCCAAATAACTGCTGGATCAAGTGGGAAGTAGGCACTTCTCTAGAGGCAGAAATACCTCTGTTTAAATGAGTTCTAGTTCCCTGAGAACTTAATGGTTGCATGTGAAACTCACATTCAACTCACATTCTGGATCTCTTATAGTTTCATTTCTAAAAGCACATTTTTGGAACACACTGACACCGTTTTCAAAAATGGTCACTAATGTTTGCTTAAGATGGACGGTCACCTCCTCATTCAGTTCTGGAGACAGGTTGTTAAAATAGTGCCCTTTGAAGGTCAGAAATATTATTTGAGCCTGTTGTTTAGCTAGACACTACCTGTGCTACTAGGGGCTCACTCCTGGTAACTCTCTCACTGGTAAGGTCAGGTTTAAAAGGAATATATGTATGCTTGCGAAGGTCAGTAACAGGGAAAACTTAATTTCCAAGAACTACAAATGCTCCCAGTGCTGTCTGAAACAGGCTAATTTATGCGTGTGGCATAAATGGTTTGGTCCTTGGAAACAGAGGAGGAATTGACTGAAGTCTCGGTGAAGTTTAAAGGGTAACCAAGTTTCTGTAACCAGGGTATAACTAAGAACTTAAACAGGAAAGGAAATGTTAACGCTATGTAAAAGATAATTAGTTTGAAAGTTTTGCTTGTATGAAAAAGGTATATATATGCCCCAAACAGACAGGAAAAACAAGAACCAAAAAGAAACATGGCAAATCATCTAACTTCTGGGAACTAGAAAGAGTCACAGGTATATTAAAATCCCATCAAACAAAAAATGTGTGCTCCATGCTACATAGATAACAAATCAGTGGATGGTGGCAAGGTTCTTCAGGCAGAAGCACTGCTTGAAATGATTACACTGTCAGGCAAGCCAAGCTACTATATTCAGAAAAATGCACTTTCAGTGTTAGCAAGGGACACATTAAAATCAGATGCTTATTTCTAAATAAGCTGTGGTACTGCCATGTAAACTTTTTGGTGGTTGTAAAGCATGTCATGAAAGTGAGAGATTTGTGTATTGACAACGTAGAATAAGATACCTGGAAGCCCAGGAGCCAGGAATGGGGGAGTAAGAGGTGATGCTGGAACGTCTCTTGCATTGCACAGAGCAAGCTCCCCTTTTGGTTACTCTGCTGTCACCAGTGGCACTGGTCTCCCAGCCAGAGGTGAGGTCTCCAGGGCTGATCTGGCTGCTGCCAGGGTGCATGAAGAGCTTGCCAGATACTTGCACAGTTGCACAGCTGGAATTCCTGGGCTGTTTTGGTAGGGCCAGGATGGTTCCTTACCTACCCTGACTAGTCTCAAGCTAGAAGCTTTTGGAATAGATAGCCCTCTGCCCCCCTTAGGCAGATGTGTACGGAAGACTGTAAGACAGCGTACCCCCTTCAAAGCAGACATCAGGGGCCAAGCTGTCTTTTGTTGAAAACTCGAATGTGAGAAGTATAGGGATAGCTGCCTTTCTGCTCTTGCATATTCATTTTCTGCTGCCTCTAAAAAGTTTCAACAAAATACGTAGTTTGGTACATATGAAACTTAAAGCAAGTTTCCCGGAAAGCCAGGTATGAATAGTCTCTTTACATATTCTCAACGGGGAGAGAGTTTTTAGTGTTTTAGTTTAAAAAAGTACATTAAACTACCACAAATGGAGATTCTTATGTTACTTGGAGTATGTAAAACCAGAATACTTTATAAACAGAAACCCACACGAAGAGTTGACATGCCCCCACACAGTTATACACAATGACCAAAAAAGCTCCCCCACACTGAAACGTACAGCACAATGCTTTGCACGCAGTGTTGGTGATACGCAAAGCAATCTTAGAAGTCAAGTCATATCTGGAGATGAAATCTAAACTAATGAAATACAAATGTCTTACCAAATGGAAAACAATTAAGTAGAATCTTTGAAAAGGAAACGATGGTTTAGTGACATATAGTGATATAAATGCTTGTCTAGATTTTTCCATCAAAATATGACATCAAATATCGGTTTGGGGGAATCCATATTACATTCTAAAGGAAAGTTCTGTTTGTGCAGGTGTTCAGAGTTCTACTGCTAAAATCCAAATGATGTATCTAATTTGGGGGTTGGGCAGTTTAATATTTACTTAAAATTAAAAGTGAACTGGAAGCAAATTTTGGTTCAGCTTGGAGTAATAGAAGTGAATGAAATTGAGCAAAGCAAGGTGTAGGCAAATGTAAGAGACGAAAAATGTACCTGGAGCATGATTTTACCGTGAAATAAATCCCAGGGGGAATCTTCCACTCAAGCTTGTTGAAATTTGATTATTTTAGAAGTTCAAATATTTTATAAAGGCAAGTACACATGCTCTCTATTTTCTAGATGTAAATACTGAGGCCCTGAACTGACTATGGCACATTTTTATGTTAGTGACAGAGTTACAAAATGAATGTAAGTATTTTTATTCTCTGTCTCCAAAGCCCCATGGACTAGAGGCTATAAAGAAGACTCTGAAGAAATTATGTGATATAACTTTTCTTTAAGCTTTTGTTAGAGTGATGAAAACAATACAAGATCATTTAATTGAATTTAAAAAAAATCAGAACTTAAAACACTGCTAAATAATTAGAATAACTAGAAGGCATTTTTTTCCTACAACTGCACTTTCTCTTGCATGGGAGCATTAGTCAAAAAACCTGTAAAATACCTGAAGCCATGTAACGAAGTATTATTTCAAGGCAGGGGTCCAGTGTCAGAACAGATTTGACTCAAATCAAGTAGTATAACTTCCTATGTCATACAAGGGGTGTGAGACTGAAGCCACTGAGAATATTGTTTCGCCATATTACTGATGATCAAACAGAAGACAGTAAATGGGTCAACAGGTATTTCGTAATTAGATGCCCTACATGCAAATGTCAGAGTGGACTGTAAAAATATGAGAATCAGGAGCAATAAAGTAGACTCTTTTCTCATTATGCATATTTCTAACAGCAGGTGACCACTCATAGATAATGAGCCAGTCTCCCCAGAACTTTCACATCTCCCGGTTTTTGTATTCAGCTTTTCAGTTCCTGATCTACCTCTGCTATAACCTTTCCTTCTTGTCTCTTCTAGGTTTTAATGGTTTGATATGTTATGGTTTCTTTATTAACCCATTTCAGTACCATTTGAAACTCTGACAACAGTAAAAATATTTTGATTTTTTGCTAAACCAAGGGGAAAAACACAGTTCTTTACTATGTGGCCATAACTTCTCTATTCAAGACGACACTCATTACTTTACTGCTAAGGAACAAACATAGGGTAACCAGACAAGGAAACTGGACAGCTCTTTAATTGCATTTTTTTGGGGGACTGGTTGGGATTTTTTTGTTCTTTCATTTTATCTAATGCAAAGCTGTCACCAAACACCACTTGACACCTGTTGCCATGATATATAACATGAGCCAAAGATGTCCTGTCCAAAGAATTTCTTGGGAAGAACAAGCTGTCAGTGTAATTACTGAACGCTTTAGCAAAAGTCAGAAGGGTTCATGTATGCTACAATAAAATAGGCTTCCAAACCGTCTAGAAAGGTAGATGCAGATTTGGCATTGAGAAGATGTCAATGTATGATCAGTGAGGCTGGAAGCTGGAGCCGTGATTAAGCACTGTATTTTGTATATATAGGCCCGTTGTGCAGAAATGCAAATAAGGTGAGAATGACAGCTGGGCATTTTCCAATGCAAAGTTTTTCTGTTGGAGAAAACTAATCTGCTGAAAATGGAAATATTCTGGGCATGTTGATTCTGTAGACACTTGTTTGGCTTTTCTACAAAGTGGGTTTTATACCTTGGCAGCTGACCTAGGCACCAGGGTTTTCATCAACTGGTTCTTCAGAAACTTGTTTGTTCCTGTGTCCCAAGCATTCAGTCCTTCCAGGCAATGCAGCATGTGAAAGGGCTGGAAAGCTCAGAGCTCCTGGGAACTCATTGCCCAAACACCCACCCACTAAGGAGCCCAGGCAACATTGTTGGCTTCAGAAGCATGGACTCAGCCCTTGGAATGTTTTGTTTTTTAAAAAAATATAACTTCTGTACTCACATTAAAAAAAAAAAAAAAGATCAACTTTCAGGATTTCATCTTTATTCATGATTCTTAAAAAGTAATAATGTTTTTTATGGAAGAAGCATGCTTCCCAGGCAGCTTCAAAGAGAAATGTTGCCTTTAAAATGACTAGAGATGAATGATGGGAAGGCAAAATGAAAAACAAAAAAACCAGAACCCAAATATATGAAACAATATCTAAAACAAAAGATGGGAAAGCTAAGCGGAGATGGACAAACTTGAAATTATTGTTATTACAATCCATCAGCTGGGTATTAAATGCAAGAAAATGTATTAGTACTAGCATGGCAATGCAATGCTTTTATAATATTTATAGTAGCAGGTAAAACAGAGCAATTTCATATCCATGTTTTCTTTTTGTCTTTTCCCTTTGCATCGTCATCTCTTGTATTCAGCCTAGAGCTGCATGTTCACATAACATTTATTAGTATAACACCAAGGGCAAGACTACTCACAAAAAGATACTCCTCCTAAGGTGCACCTCAGGATTATCAGCTTTTTCGAACAAAACCCAGGGGTGGAATCCTGGCTTGATTTATATCAGCAGCAATTATTTTTAATGAGATTATTATTGTGTTCTATTTTCTTTTTTTTCAAGTGTTACGCAGATCTATGAAATTAATTAGTCGTCTTATCTTACTTTTGGAGTCAGCAGACCTCATTCTTTACCTTCAAGCTGACCACAGTTTCTTTCAGTTCTTGCTGTTCTTTCCTGTGATTTCTTTAAACTTTTATAATTTTTTTTTTTTTGACAATGATGCGATTTTTCATTCCACACAGCTTTTCTGTGAGAAGGGTTCCCTAGACTGTGATTGTAATTTCTTTGCATATTTGTCCTTTTATGCATAACTCGCCTGAGAAATACCATTTTCATTCTATGCAGTAGCCATTCTTCTGCCCTCCTTGCTGGCCACCAATTTGGCATGTACTTTGTGACTTCCTTAATCATAGTCTAGTTCGCTCAACATTTTACTGGATTACTTTTGTTTTTCTTGTCATAACATATAATTTTTCTTCTGCCAACCAATTTTAAACCATTTTCTTCTCATGTAGATTTCTATCCGTCTAAATAATTTTTCAGTTTACTTTCGCAGTATAATGTAATCATAGACTTGCAGAAAATTCTGCTGGAAAGAAACCTCAGGAGGCATCTAGTCCAACTTCCTGCTTACAGCAGCTATGAGGGCAGACCAGGTTGCTCTGGGCTTTATCGTGGTATTGAAAACAATGGAGGGAGACAACACATCCTCCTCATAATGAGGCAACCTGTTTCAACTCTCTCTGTCCTCATGGTGCAAGTTTTTCCTTATATCTAGTCTGAACTTTTCTTGTTTCTGTTTACACCCATTGTTCCTCATCTTAACCCCTTACATTGCTATGAACAGCCCGCTCCACCTTCTCAGTTCCACTCCATCTTCTTGTAGGTAGTCCCTTTGAAATGTCCTCAGTAGGATATTCTCCTTCTTTTATTTGGCCAGAGATGGCTACTGAACTGAAACCCTTGCACTGTTTGGTCATTGATCATCATCCTAAAAACCTTAACTAATGCCAGTATGTGTGATTTTGCTACTGCTTTACCCTTTGCTGCAGTCACATTGTGTCCTTTGCTAGCCTTTTCACACAGAAGTCGATTATTTTACTCCAGTCAGCTCTCACAGGATCGCTTTACCATGTTTTAGACCATTTTCTCTTATCAGGAGGTAGTCAGCTTGGGAAATGATGACACTGTTGTTGTATTTAATTAAGTACTCAGCCCCATCTTTTCAATGTGTTTTTTGGCAATAGTCAGGCACTGGACCCTGAATTTTCTCTGGGCAGCCTCCTTTCTTGTTCTGAAGCCAAGACACTTACTACAGACCTTGCTGCATTTTCCTGGGCAGCCCACTGAGATCTACCATCAGGCACTGAACCTCTGGAATTATCACTCCTTTAGTTCAGCTCCATCTTCAATTCTTCCTTTTTCTTTTTGGTGTGGTTTTTTTTTTTTTTTTTTCCCCCCAGATAGCTGCAGATAAAATTTGAGATATCGTGTAATTTGAATTTCTTTTACCAACTAACCAAGCATAATATTCTTGTTTGGAAATCATAGTTCTCTTAGGCAGACAATGCGCTGTACCTGATGTGTCACACCTGCCCAAATCTGGTTATAAAGAGCCACATTTTCATACCTTCACTGTAGTTTAGAACACCTTTCCATAACAGGGAAAGTAATAGAAATGCAGTTTCTATATGCAGTTTGCAGCATTTTCTGTGCATTAAATTATTCCTTAAACTTCCTTAGGCCAGCTTTCTGAGACATATCTAAGAGACTAAATAGCTAAGAAAACCTAAAGCCATTTATAAAATTAACCTTGTCTGATGTCCTCAGCCAAGACAAAATTCTGCCTTTCTTGGCATGTGCTGTGAGTCTCCCCAGTTTAGGAATCCTGGAGTCAGGATTACCAGAATGATACGTGTGCACATTTAAAATACGCTGCTTGGAAAATTTTGATCCATCTCATGCATTGGCTATTCACAGTTATACTGGATGAACCATAGAAAATTCCTTCAGGATCATCAGGAGGACTCAAAATATTTTGTTATTGACTTTGATGTGTGTAGGTGTAAGGTCTTGTCAAGAGCTGATGGACAGTTCTTTCTTCTCCTGTGTATGTAAATGCAAAGTATTGCACCTTAGAATCAAATCATAAGGTCTGTGAGAGATTTAGCAGGAAAGTAGGTTCTGCATGCTCGCTGTTCAAAAGCTTCATTACACATAAAAAGGGCCAAGTTATAATCAGCTCTACTTTTGACCAGCATGCCAGAAAGGGATTACTAAAAGTGGCAGCAAGCTGGTCATGAAACTGTAGGGGAGCTACTTTAAGTGCAATTTTTTCCTTCTCATTGAGTCTGATTAGCTGATTCTTTAATTTTAGGCCCTTGCTGTGGTTTTGCTCTGTTTAAATTCCTGTTACAATTATCTTAAATCATAAGATAATGACTTACTTTCAGAAGGTCACCCAGTAGGTGGCACTCCCCATCTGACTTAAAAATGAACCAGAAGCCAAGAAGGGACAACTCATGGCAGACACTGGACAGGACAGACCTGTCAAGCCTCACATCCTGGGTGGTAGACCCATGCCTTCATCTCTGTCTACTTTCCCACACAGCACAACATGGGGATGTCTTCCATGCCTTTTCTGTTGCCCCACTTGCAGAGGAATCTCCAGATTTCACATCCCTCTCTAGCAGCTTTATGCTGTAGTTTCTTCCCTGTTGCATGGCCTACTGCATATTCTAGAAAAAAGGCTGAAAGTCAGACTGGTGCAAAGGAAACTGGAAGTAGCAATGACCAGAAAAGAGCTGGAGAACTTAGCTGAAGGGTGATGTGGAAGTCTGTAAAGAGCACGCCTGAAGAAGGCTAAAATAAGTGTGGCATTTGGGTGAACACAGATAGACTGACATGCATACACATCTGTCCCAAGATGTATAATTTACATCTCACTCACTCTTCTGTAGGTTTTTGTGACCTTTTCAATATTACATGTTTTGCATAATTAACATATTTCTTCTGGTTAGAGAGGTTGAAAGGTTAGAAAGGTTGAAATCAGAGATAAACAGATCTCTCCATTGAGTCAACTGATTAAAAAGGCATAGTGAGATAAAAATTAAATTTATAATTAATGGAAAAAGAGAGACAGAAGAAAGCATCAAACATGAAACAAAATGTCAAGTACATAGAAAAATTGACTGTGAGGTTGCTTCTGCTTAGCCCTAGAGTTTCTCTCTATTTTGGTGACTTTCATTCTTCTACCTCTCATTTTTCCCATTGGAAAACACCTCAAAAGTCTTTTGCATTCTTCATCTCACTACAAGTTCTGTTCTCTCTGCATCTCCATTAACTTTACTATTTCCAGGTTCCCAAAGAAATTGTTGTGATGGAAGAACATGATATGTGACCAAGGTGACCAAAAGTTGTCTGTCATGCAAGAAAATTAAATTCTAGGTTTTGGGAGACAGACTGGATGACAGTAGCATGCAGTATACAATTACTATAGTAATAAGTAATATAATTTCTTTGTCAAGGCATGTTTGAAGAAACAAAAAGTGATGCTTCAGTACAAGCTCTCATTTCTTCACAGCAAAACCCATCACAATAATCTTGTCCTCAGCTTCCATGCACATGTTGTCAGAGGCCTCCTCTGCTCTTTCCTTGCTTAATCTTCTCACCTTACTTATGCTATGTACCCTTCCATAGTCATCTGCAAATGAAAACACCCCTGGACAAATCATACAGGAGTTTTAAAATTAAGCTAGACTTTTAGATATTTATCTCCTACATCAGAACGCATTAGAGGAAATTCTTTTTGATATACTGGGGTGAATATTCCTTACAGCATAAATATAACTACTATTTTGTTTTCCTAATTGAAGATACACTTCAGAATAAAGGAATATGATTCTTCATTCCTGAGTACATATTTTAAACTCTAATGACTAGTCATGCAGCTGAATGTTCATATCATGATAGGTCATCCTACTAATGATTTTATTCTGTTGATTGTTCTAGATTTTTCTTCCTCCACCATGTCAGTTCAATAAATTGGTGCCTGCCATTATGTTTTCCAGTTTATTTCATGCATGGAAAACCAGGCTTGTGAAACACAGAAAACCTATATTTGATAAAGATGCATCAGATTGCCATATTAGAGACTTAAAGGCACTATCTAGGGTTAAAAGACTGACAATTTGAGAGGTGCAACAGGATTTTATTTTCTCATATGATACTGGTGAAATGCTGAAGTGTGTGTGTATATGTAAAAGTATGCATTTTGTGTTACTAGAATCAGAAATCCTATTTCTGATGGGCAGGAATTACTCCTTTACCATTCAGAGATGGGCTTTTAGGGCAAGAATGTATATGTCCTTTATCACAGTCCCCAAGAAAAATGAATAAACAATCTGTGATATGGCTCGTAGCTATGAAGTGAGACATCAATTGCAGCACACTTTCCACTTGCTGAATTAAGTACTAGATACATACATGTATCATGTAGTTGTGTTTGTGTATATGTCCCTGTTCTTTCAGTATGTAAATTCTAAATGAATTCTAAATTTATGCCAAATAAAAATGAGAAAATGCTGCCACAAACTACAGATTCTGGAATTACTTTGTCCTAGGTAATATGCCAAGAAACAGAGAACTACTGATGTTGTTTGTGTTACAGAATCATTATTGTCAAACTCAAGCCCTCAAAGTAGTCAGCCATAGCTCATTTACTGGAATTGTGAAATTATATCTTCTTAATTTGCTTGCCATTTTTTAGTCTTTTATAGTTGTTTTTTGTTGTTTTTTTTTAAGCTTTTCTTAATCTGTATAAACTAGATACACATACCTATGTGTACTTCTGTATATTAATGTCTAAGCATGTGAGAGTCTGTGCATAGTTCTTACTTTTCCATACATACATTAATTCCAGAGGAAAATCACTCCCAGTTGCACACACCCGAAATGTCTGTTTTCCATAGCCTGTCTGGCAGAAAAGACTTTGCTCTGTTGGGACAATGATAACAGGGAACTATATGAACTATTTCATGTCTGCATGTATATTCTCAATTTTCCATTTAAAATGACCTACATTGTATATTAGACCTTCCAAAATTATCTGATTAAACTGGTTTGTCATGACAATTAAAAATAGTCTATTTTTAAGTTTTTATCATATATTAAATTCCAAGTTAGTGTCTTAACTCAATTTATGGGCAGTGTCTTGCTTTCAAAGACAGACGGACAAGTCTCTAATTATACTTTGTATAATTTCATTTTTTTTTCCAGCAAGAATAAATATGCAGACTACATGTATAATGGTTCATTAACAGTCTTATAAAAAACACTTCAGTATCTGACTGCATTAAATTTTTTAGTTTCTTTTGTCTTATAATCTGTAAGATAGAAAAGTCTTGTTATCTCTACTTTACATGCCAAAAAATGGTAGAGAAGATAGAGAAGAGAGATTAAGGTCTGACCTTCAAAAGATCATAGCTTTTTAAAAAAAAAGTTAAAACTCTGACTTTTTCAAGGTTATATGGGAAATCAGGAGCAAAGTAAGGTCTCAGATTCTAGGCTAGTGCCCTCCACATGTTGTGTAATATGCTCGGTAATATACTGCTAGAAGAGATTACTGAAACGCCCTTAGGGATAAGGAAAAAAAAGAAAAAGAAATCATATCCTTTATAGAAAATGTGTCAGTTGTATAAATGTTCGATAATAATGAACGCTTTTTATTCTGCCAAACAAATGCATGTTACAAGGTGCAATCACTCTTCCAAGCATATTTTATTGTAGGTTGTCACTCATGTGTTTGAATTGCACCTTTCTCTCAGAATAAACTGAGTTCTCTACCCAGATTTGTCCTAATCCCTTTCTGAGAACTTGACAAGTCACTTGATTAAAGATCAATTTTTCAAAGCATCCCCACCCCAAAGCTTCCTCAGGTCTTAGACCCGCTGGTTTTCATGTGTCTGCATTTAAGTCTGTTCCCAACAAAGAAAAACAGACTTTGCATTTTTTCTTTCTTAAATTCAAATCAAACACAAATGCTGAAATCAAGGTCTTGCAAATGCAAAAGCTTAGACATAAAACTACACTAGAATAATTTTACAATAATCTTATGAACTACACAGAAAGTTGTGTTATTCCAGGGAATACAGATCATAAAACCAAAAATTAAGCGTGTAAATCTTGTGCATTCTTACTAGGAGACTGGCTAAATGAGAAATATGCAGAGCTACCACCAGCCTTTTATTTGACAAAGTTTCCTTCTCAGGACCAGAATGATACCAATATTAACTACCTTTGTTTTCCTCTAACTGTTAGAGAAAACAAAGATTTCCATAATCCAAAATGGAAAAAAGTAAAATGGATTCTATCAATCCATTTCTTGCATGAGATGCTGATATACTGATGATGGGCCAAAGTACAAAACTTAATGTGCAGAGAACATGTAGTCTCTTTCTGTTCTGCTCTAACCTAATAAAATTCCCAATATACAAGATTATGTTTCTGAGTGTATAACTGTGATTTTGTTACAAAACATGATCCTTTAAATCCTGTGAGAGATCATTATCACTTTCAAACCTGCTGAGCTAAAGGAGTAGTAGTGGTTGTACAATGTGCCTTGCAGTGTACAAATGGTTGTGGCATCTTTCACTTTCGTTTTATACCTAGGCTGTGCTTTGGAGGGGCAACCTGTGAATTACACACTGCATTGACAGACACACATTAGGTCGGCAAGACTGTAAACTATTACTCATATATATTTTCATGATTATAATGCGCTTTTCTCCTTGCCTCGTGTTGCAGGCTGAGTATCCATCCAGGCGGCTGGGAACGGCTGCTCCTCCTCTGCATGCCAGGGAGCTTGAGCAGCAAAAGCTTCTCTCCAAGGTAAAGCAGCTCTGCATTATTTTGCACCTCAATGACAAAAGTAAGCTGGAATTTATTTTATTTTTGGAAAACTTTTTTGTATATTACTTCCTTTGATGGTGTCTTGAAAAGGAAAGTAAGAATCTTATTCGAAGTGGTTTTATAGCAAGTTTAATTTATCCATGGTCTGATCCTTAAACAGTAAGGAGTATAACACAGAGTTCCCCTCATAGAAAATAGTATTACTATACTACAGTGAGAGATCATGCCTTCAAAACCTTTAACAACTCTGACTGGCAACGGTGACTTTCTTTGGCACTGAGACCTTTGATGAAAGATTGCGAAAGGCTAGGAGTGGAATAGCTTTCCTGTAAACAGGGGAGTTTCTGGGTACTAATCATGCTGAAAAAGGGACAATTTAATGGAACGCCTGACTTGTTACAATCACCTCCCAAGACCAATACTTTCTATTTCAAAGTGAAAAACTGTCCCTACAAACAGACAGTAAGCCTTTTTTTAAAAAAAAAACCACACCTTTTTTTTTAATCCTGCTGATAATGATGAGACACCTTCCAAAGCTTTCCAATTCTATTTAATGTAGCCAGTATTTTAAAGCACAGACTCCAGAACTGTAGTCTGCAGACCACTGGTGGCCAATACCCAGTCATACTGAACACTGAAATATATACACAAGTCAAATTTTGGTGCTAAGAGGTTTTCCATGAGCAACTTGGAAGACTAATAGCAGTCACTTGTTCTGAACAGTGCTAAGAAGCTTTAGGCACCCAGAGTAATTGGATAACATATTCATCAATGACCTGGATGATGGGATAGAGTGTAACCTCAGCAAGTTCTCTGACGATACCAAGCCGGGAGGAGTGGCTGATACACCAGAAGGCTGTGCTGCCATCCAGTGAGACCTGGACAGGCTGGAGAGCTGAGCTGAGGGGAACCTGATAAAATTCAACAAGAGCAAGTGCAAGGTCCTGCACCTGGGGAGGAACAACCCCACGCACCAGTACAGGCTGGGGGCTGAACTACTGGAAAGCAGCTCTGTTGAGAAGTACCTGGGAGTGCTGGTGGACAACAAGCTGACCATGAGCCAGCAATGTGCCCGTGTGGCAAAGAAGCCAGTGGTATCCTGGGATGCATTAAAAGGAATGTGGCCAGCAGATCAAGAGAGGTTATCCTCCCCCTCTACTCTGCCCTAGTGAGACCACATTTGGAGTAGTGTGTCCAGTTTTGGGCCCCCCAGTTTAAGAAGGATGTGGAACTCCTCAACCAAGTCCAGCGGAGAGCTACGAAGATGATCAGGGGACTGGAGCATCTTCCTTATGAGGAAAGGCTGAGAGACCTGGGTTTGTTTAGCCTGGAGAAGACTGATGGGGGATTTCATAAATACCTATAAATATCTAAAGGGTGGATGTCAGGATGATTGGACTAGATACTTTTCAGTAGTGCCCAACGACAGGACAAGGGGCGATGGGCTCAAGTTGGAACACAGGAAGTTCCACCTCAATATGAGAACAAACATCTTTCCTGTGAGGGTGACACAGCAGTGGAACAGGCTGCCCAGGGAGGTTGTGGAGTCTCTTTCCCTGGAGACATTCAAAACCCACCTGGATGCGTTCCTGTGCCCCCTGCTCTAGGTGTTCCCTCTCAAGCAGGGGGTTGGACAAGATGATCTCCAGAGGTCCCTTCCAACCCCTACCATTCTGTGATTCTGTGATAACCAGGAACCAAACATGAATTAAGGCCACCTTAACTATTTTCTTGAGCATTTACTTGTAGCCTGAAAGTGATAATTTCCTCTCAACAGTCATTAGCACAAGGAACAGGTGCTACAATTAACATCCCACAGAGACCTGACAAATATCCCATCAAACCTGAGAAAATTGTGTTCTCTCACCTAATTAAGACCGCAGAGAGGTGGTCTGCATGCCCACTCCTCTCTACTATTCCCTGTTCCATTGAAAATGTATATTGCAAAATCAAGGGCTCAGAAGTTAAGAAATTAGTTAGAAGTTAGTTGCAGCTAAGATTCTTTTTCTGCACAAGTTACGTGATTTCAAAGTATTTTTACCTCTGTTCCAGGAAGGAATTTCTTTCCACATCCTGATGACCCATGGTATTAACAGGTCCCAAACTCCTTTAAGATTCTGTTACAACTCCTCCAGTGAGGGGCACTTCAGGCACCCCTAGAAGTGTCCTCATTCGCCCCCTCTTTTCTGTGGGTTTCTTCTGGCGTATAATTATTATTAGACAGCAAAGCAGAAGCAGATCTGAAACAGGTATCCCCCACATATTTGTAGGCTTTCTGGAATAACACCAGCATCTTTTTGCAGTTTATCTGGCAACGATCAAATATGAACCCTTGAGTTTTATCTTCAGTCAGTATTACAAAAAGAAAACACAGAAAAGCTGTTCTGGGAGAAGAAGAAAGTTCCTCTTTCTCCCATAAGACAACACATACAGTCTGAACATCAAAGACGACTGAAGAAGGAGCAAAAGGATGCATAAACTCTGCTAACTTAAAGATGTTTAGCAATGCTTCAATTGGGTAGTTGGGCGATGCCATTTACAAAACCCAGGAATCATTTATATTTGGTGGGAAGGGGTACCATGGCAACAGAGACTGCTCTTGTCATCCTTGGTTCCTGAAGCTGGTAAGGTTACTTCAGCCAGCCAGCGCTGCTGCAAGCCACCGAAGCATGCTGCTTTGCTCATGGCGGTGTCACGACTTGTGTGGAAAGCTTCTGCGTTCACCCTGTTTGGTAAAGAACAATATTATAGGGAAGCTTGTGATAAATTATGGTTTACATGACACTGATGCAAAAAAATAATCTTTCAAGTATTTGTAAGATCTATGTCTTGTTCTCGTAAGCCTGACAGATTTAAAATGGGTCCTCAGGTCTTTTCAAAAACGAAAAAAATAATTTTAAAAACTGCCTTGCTGTTAATCTTTGCATGAAAAGTGTGTTGCCAAGAGAAGCCTCCATAACAAGCATTTTCGTGATGCATCTCACTCAGTTAAAGTTATCACATGGCCCTACCAAGCCTTTCTATATCTTTCATCCCATTAAAAATTCCAGAGTTTATTTATTTCAGCCCTTTCTCCCAAACTCTTCAGCTGTGTTAGCACAGTGTTCTCTGTGCAAACCATCCCTGGCCTGCTCTTCATGTTGTAGTACATTAGGCCAGTCTTGGCTCTATAAATTCTCTTCTTCACAGGCTTGGCCATATCTTTGTCTCAAATACTCTTCTGGCATTTATGGGACCCTTCATTTTTCATAGATCGTAAAGGCAGAAGGGACTGTTGTGATCGTGTGGTCTTCCCTCCCAGATAAAACACTCCACATAATTTCTATGAAAAAGATTGCCCTTGAACCATAAAGCTTGTGCTGGAGCATCTGCTCCAGGCCTCTCTGATAGCTCTCGGTAGGCTTCCCGTCCAAGAATACCAGGCAAATATTTTGATATAATACTTTCCTCACTTTCTGGACTCTTGTCTTTTGGCACCATTTCTGATAGTACCTCAGTAGTAAAGATCTGCAAAGCAAATTATATGGTTTATCAAAGGTGGCTGGGTGCCAGGAAGCCTGTTGAGTAGTCTGAAGGTCATCACCTGCAAGCAATCGTAGTGTGCAGCATCTCTCTGCCACTGTCTTAAAAAGCTCTGTTCCTGGAACAAATGCTGCAAGGCACAAACATGCCTGATTTACACCTGCTTGCTTAATTTCTTGTCTAGTTGGAATACGTAAGCCAGTGATAGATCGACTGAATTTTTTTAGTATACTAATTAGTGATCCAGAATGTAAGTTTTAAAAGATTTTTACGTAAACTAAACCAAAACTTCATTAGGTTCTGAAAAATCTAAGTTTTTAGAAAATGCTTGATAAGCTTCTTTTTCACTTCTGTTTTCCTCATCAATAATATTTAATTCTACATCTAATGATAAACCTAAATCCTTAATTTGAAATATGAGTTCATGGACTGAAATATAAATAAAAGCAAAACATTATTTTATTTCTAATTGTATAATCCTTTTACAAGGAGACCCTAGGAAAATGCATGTGCTTTTCTGACAATTAAGTACACTGTGTTTCCAGCCTTGTATTTCATGGGGAAAGATCTGCTGTTTCCATAGGAAAAAAAAAAAAGATGGCAAAATAGCATGTTCTGGAATAGAATTATTCCACTATCAAACTAATGTGAGTTTCCAACCATTTTTTCTTTGTGTGTGTGTGGAATAGAGCCCTGTTTTATTGTAAAGCTTTGAAATATGAGTCATGGGTGTTTTGTCAATAGAAACATTTGTAAAAGATGTTAGAGTATTTTTTTGTTTTCAAGATGTCTGCTAACCCTGATTTCAAATGTTTATATACAGATCACATTTAATAATCTCTTGATACAAGTCATCTGAAAGTAAGATGGTGTGGATAAAGATCACTTCATCACTTTTTTGTTCAACTTTCCATATGACATGTGTTTTAGAATAGAGACCATTTTTTTAAAGATTATGCATGTTACTGCAGAAATTGAATTTTAAACACCTTTTTTTGTTTAAATATCTGACATCAGAAAAGCATGTCAATGCACACTTCAATTAAATACAATCATTTCAAGTTAAACATATAGCTAAAATCTTTAATGCCCCAGAGGTATAATATGATTTAAAAAAATATGATAAAAATTATCAGTACCACTGTGAATTCAATGACTAATGACTAATTGGGATAAGTTCTTTATAGAAAAAGTAACAACAACAAAAATGATCATAATATTAGGAGAGTTGTTAAGGTATACATAAAGTCATTATGCATGTTGAAATGGCCATTTATTTTATTAAGAATCTTGGCAGTAACGTCCAAACACTCAAAATTGAAAACTAAACCTCTGTTAACTCCTGAACTTATAGAACAATGCAGAGTTTTCTGGTCTTTTATAAGTGGGCTACTGCTGGTCTTCATGGTGAACATTCAACAGACTAAAGGATAGTTTAAAAAGAAATCAGAAGGGGAAGGAAAGGGATAGGGAGAAAAATATGCCTTTCATACTTCATGGATGTAACCATATTTTCTATTTAGACCAAAAAACCCTGAGATGTGTCTCCTGGCTTTTTACTGTTTTAGAACCACTGTGTGCCTGGTGATGGAATGAAGGAAGGACAGTTCATTTCTTAGTCTTCTGATTTGGTAAAACAGTGTTTTACCTCTAACAAAGCATTCAGTTAAAGAAACAAAAAAAATATGCTGTTGAGATTATGATTTGGCAGCATATTTCTCTCTCTCTGATTCATCAGTGTTTTGCTGATTAGAGCCACAAAGACATACTTCACTTCTGGTAATGTTGCTCTTTCTCATGAAAATGAACCTGAAGCATTTGGCAGGACATCTCCAAAAATAAATAAATAGTAAGGTTGTTTCTTTTACCAGACATCGATCTTTTCCTGGTTTTCCAGGTTTTCCAAGAACAATAAAAAACGAGGGCAAGTGGTAATTACAGCAAGGCTGACACTTAGTAAGTTTGACCTATGTAATTTGGGAACTTTATATGAGGCGCTGAGGTAAAGGTGGATCTGGTGGTGAGGTTAGACTATGATTAAAAAATCTCCATCACTCTTTTGCAAAATCTATGTGCGACTTTGGGGTGATTTCTGAATTAAATAAAAGATCAAAAGATTTTAGTCAAAACCTCTGGTTAATTACATTTTGCCATTTGAAATACATTTTTAAATATTTTTTATGAAACCCCCAGAGTTTCTGAGGAAAAAACATATTTACAGGAAATATTTTA